>NC_081798.1:26590198-26612698 GCF_963082965.1 Carassius carassius
ATAAAATAAGATTAAATGCATATTTGTGTTAACATATTTAATTATTGCAGGTCTGTATAATAATACGAATTTGCATATACAGTTATGCAATATGGGAAAACAAAGGCACTTGAGTTACTTGTTTGAAAAAGTAACACAGATACTGCCTTTTAAATTAAAAAATGTATGCGTTACTTAGCTACTTGAAAAAAGTAATCTGATTACATAACTTGAGTTATTATAATGCATTACTCCCAACACTGCCCTCTATTGAATGATCGTGTCCTAACCTCACAGATCTGACCTACTTGATCTTACGTTAAAATCAGACCGTGTAATAACTGGCACTGATGTTCAGTGTAGTCAACAGTAAAGAACTACACTCTTACTTGAGATAAATAAGATGAGAGTACATATTAACTGCCAACTAATGCAAATTTAAATAAAAACCATATGTTCCTTCTCTCCCCAAACTTTTGTTCAGGAAGCAAATAATCTCCTTCCATTTTCTCAATTACTTAACTATTAATAACATTATTATAATAAGCAATGTTCTGTTTATGTATATACTGTATTCTACATACAGTGTGGGAAGTGAAAATGGTACAAATGGGAAGTGAGTCCAAACTCATGACTATACATTATTGTTATATAGCCTACACAAAGAATATCGGCCGATATATCGATATCAATCGATATATAACTTCCTAATATCAGTTTCAGCCCCCCAAAAAAACATCAGTGGGGCTCTAGTTAGCCCTTGTGCGTTGTTGGGGACGTTTTCGTCCACTAGGGGGTAAGGTTGAGTCTTATTTTGGTCACAACTTTCTCTGTGTTTGAGCTAATGGAATGATTTTTGGTGACAAATCTTATTTTGACCCATATTTTGGGAAAATGCTTTGAAATTTTTCAAAAACTCAACGGTACACTGTGGGCAAATTCACTACCCTTTCGGTATGTTCGTGGATGAAAACATCCACTAAATTAAACTGCTGTAAAAATGTATCAGATAAATATTTTTTTCAATTTTTTTTTACATAAATCTATTAAATCAACCTCCCTGATCAAAACTACCAAATTTTTTTAAAAATTCCAAGATTTTAACTTTTTAATTACCAAGTTCATAAATGATGTCACGGATTTGGGAAAAAAAACACACAAAATTACATATTTTCAATATAAAAAGTGATTGTGGACTGGATTTTTTTTTTACCTTTTATCACAGTCTTGGGCATGTCAAAGATTAGTAGCAACATTGGCTTTGATGCATTGTTAGTTTTTGTGCAACATTAGATTTCATTTTTTTCTCCCTAATTTGCTGTTGGTGGCTGTTTTTGCCCCATTGACTTCCATTATAACGACATTTTTTGATTGCAAAGCCATGACACCATGTAATCATGCATTCTTGATTGTTTGTGGTTTTCACTTTTGGGAAGAGGTAAAAAAATGTATTTTTACAGTTGATCACTAACTGTAAAACAGCAAGTGGAGTATAACAGCAAATTATAGTGTTTGTGTGTGTGAGAGATTCTTGATTGTTGGTGGTTTTCCCTGTTGGGAAGAGGTAACATTTGTTATTTTTTACAGTTGATCACTAGGTGGGACCATTAACCCTTTAGATAGGCCTGTGCAAAAAAAGGCTTAGTTTCTGGCTTGTATGGAGTTATATGGAGTATAATAGCCAATTATAGTGTGTGTGTGTGTGTGTGTGTGTGTGTGTGTGTGATAGAGAGAGATGGTGAGAAAGAGAGGGTGTGAGAGAGACCTTTGTGCACTTACCTTGATGTACAGTATCTGAAAAAATCAAAATATGCACCTCATGCTCTCAGAACTACATGGTGTAAACAATAAAAAAAGAAGTGTGTTTATGCACCTGCTGCCTTTTGATTGTGAAAAGTACAGATGGCTTATATGTGAAATGCTCCTCTTTTCTTGATGGTAAAGCCAGTTTAAAACCTTAAAATCCTGTAAAAAAATCTACTTTGCATCAAATTTATGAACATAATGTATTATGAACCAAAATGCAATACCAACTTCAAATAAGCTGCAGCTCGCTGGAGGGGTCACGCTACATAATCATTTCTAAAACTTACAAGTCAAGCCCTTTCTCGTGTTGCTTGCTGCTCTTCTCACCATTAAATATCCAGCACGATGGCATGCAAGTGTTTAAATCCACGTACTTTGCTTTTGTTTAGTCTATTCGCTTGTTAAGTCTGACGTCACGTAGCAGCGCTTCCGTGTCCAAATGCTCTATCTGTTACCACGAGAAAACAACAAAAGGTGCTAATATAAACTCACAATGTGATAGAATACTAGCGAAAAAGTTATAATATTAACCTTTAACTCCATACCGAAGTCCCAGATAGCCAGACAATGAAAATATAAATATAAAAAAAATATCTAAAAATTATTTGTGTTTGGGACGCTGTGAGCACGGAGACTGTAGTGTATATCGTAAGTTTGAAAGCGTTCAACTTAAATTATCAATATGAATAAACAGTGCTCATAAACGGCTGCTGAGGTCATATTCTCAAGTGCAGCGAGTTGAGGCCTGGACCTGGAAACAGCGCTTCTTACGTCATCACTTAACAACCGAATACTTTCACCACCATTAAAAGGCAGCAGGTGCATAAATACACTTTTGTTTTCTCCATGTAGTTCTAAGAGCTGAGGTGTACATTGTGATTTTCTGAAATACATTAAGGTAAGTGCGCAAAGGTCTCTCTCACACACACTCTCTCTCTCTCTCACACACACACACTCAATATAATATGCTGTTATACTCCATATAGCTTCATATACAAGTCAGAAACTAAGCTTTTTTTGCACAGGCCTATCTAAATGGTTAATGGTCCCACCTAGTGATCAACTGTAAAAAATAACAAATGTTACCTCTTCCCAACCGGGAAAACCACCAACAATCAAGAATCTCACACACACACAAACACTATAATTTGCTGTTATACTCCATATAACTCCATATACAAGCCAGAAATTAAGCCTTTTTTTGCACAGGCCTATCTAAAGGGTTAATGGTCCCACCTAGTGATCAACTGTAAAATTAACAAATTTTACCTCTTCCCAAAAGGGAAAACCACAAACAATCAAGAATGCATGATTACATGGTATCATGGCTTTGCAATCAAAAAATGTCGTTATAATGGAAGTCAATGGGGCAAAAACAGCCACCAACAACAAATTAGGGAGAAAAAAATTAAATCTAATGTTGCACAAAAACTAAAAATGCATCAAAGCCAATGTTGCTACTAATCTTTGACATGCCCAAGACTGTTATAAAAAGTTAAAAAAAATCCATCCACAATTACTTTTATATTGAAAATAAGCCATTTTGTGTGTTTTTTCCCCCAAATCAGTGACATCATTTATGAAATTGGCAATTAAAGAGTTAAAATCTTGGATTTTTTAAAAACATTTGGTAGCTTTGATCAGGACTGAGATTGATTAACAGATTTATGCAAAAAAAAAATTGAAAAAAAAAAAAATATGAATCTGATACATTTTTACAGCAGTTTAATTGAGTGGATCTTTTCATCCCGAACAACTCGAAAGGGTAGTGAATTTGAACAATCCACAAGGGTTAATAGTCAGTTATTAGTGAAAATTGGTCCCCAAACTAAAGTGTGATCAGACCTACCTTTAACAATGTTAAAGAAACACGGACAGGTCTGCTTTACTTTTAGTTCAACAGCAAACACTTCAAGCATGATGGGAATAAACATGTCCAAATGCCTTCACATGATCATTTTATTATCAAATGTGATCAAACAGAATGTAATTGTATGCTCTGTCATTGTCAATGCTGTACACCTGTCTGGACTGCGATTAACAAATTAACTTTACAAGCTTAAATATTACTTGAAAATCCAATATGTAATCTAGATTATATGCTTGACTGAATATAAGGGTCTCAGAATGTTTAAACTAAAGGCCTATGCTGAAATGACTGACCTCGTTTTTGGAGATCAATAAAATTCTATGCATTTCAGTTTGTCATTTTTTCTGTACTCCCACTTTTTTGTTATTTCATAGTTTATGATGGTACTATTCACCTAAAATGAGAAAAACAGTATAAGCATTTCAATATAACACTTGATTCCACATGATTTTTGTAGCCATCACTGAATAAAGCAGTGTGTTTGATAATCACGGAGGACGCACTGATGTGGTGAAGCAGCAGACTAGAAGCCGCTGGTTAACCGCAGGACTGCTAGTTAACTAGTGATCTGTTGAAAGAGCCCACAGCATCTCACTCTGGACTGGAGGAGTGGTGGTTCAGCGGATCACGAAACCCCTGGTTCAGATCATACGGATCAGATCACTTTCAGATCAGCAAGAACAGAAAACATTTTATATATATATATCTTTGCTTTCCATTTATTACTTAAATGAGACCTATTATGCCCTTTTTTATAAGTCGGAATATAAGTCTCATGTGTCCCCAAAATGTGTCTATGAATATGTCTGTCACAATAACAAATTTTGCTGAACGATAAATTGTCCAAGAAATTATCGCGATAAATGATAATATTGTCGTTCTAAGACCAGTTTCAACTAATTTAATGATAATGGCATAACGCAGGTACACCTTTTCAAAGATCAACTTTTATTTTATTTTATGGCAGATTCAGAGCAAGAAATACCAACATGTTGACTTTGTGTGGCTTAAAATTAATTAATTTTGTGTTATATTATGTGTATATGCCAGTTAGGGATGCTCATATTGACTGTTTAACTATCAACCGAAAGTAAACATTTTGACTGATGAAGGAGCTCGATGAAGGGCCATTCACATATCGCGTCTTTTGGGCGCTCGAGTTCATTATTTAAATGCGGTATGCACGCTCATTATGGAAGAGATGCGCTCTTTTTTTCCAGGCCCGTCCGCACCACATCTAGTTAAAAACATTGGAGCTGTTCAGAATAACACAAGCGCACCAGGTCATGTGACAAGAACCAACTCAAACAGCTTCCTTCAGGGTGAAAATACCTGTTGTTTTTGAAAAATGGGGTGCACCCAAACACTACAGAGTTTTTTACTTTTCTTCGTAAATAAATCTTGTAGCAGAGTTCCACCAAGGGTTTTTTGGTGGTGGAAATCCATTGCTGAAATGTCCTTGTTGTAATGGATATCACAACTGATGGATGCTTAGCAATGACACACACGGTGTGTGTGTGTGTGTGTGTGTGTGTGTGTGTGTGTGTGTGTGTGTGTGTCTCAGTCTCACTGGGCGCGTAGACACACGCAACCACACGCCTACAGACATATTTAGCTGAGCAAACCAATTGAAGTGAGCGAAAAGTAGGCCCATTTCAACAGAAAGGGCAACGAAGTTACTTGCAAAATATGCTACGCGGTATTAAAATAAAGCAGTAGTGCAAGTACAATGCTGTATCACTAAAGATGCAAACATCCACAAGCAAATGAAAGGCACTTCCCAAAGCTGGTCACTCTTTCTAGAAAGAAATTATTGTGGCCGAAGAAATTATCGAGCTCATTTTTTTTTTATTGTGTGATTAATTGATTTATTGACTATCGCGACAGGCCTATCTATGAAGTTTAAGTTCAAAATATTCCACAGATAATTTATCATTTTGAAAATGCCTTTTTTGAGTGAAAGCAGAAAAACGCTGTTTAGTGCATGTATCTTTAAATGCAAATGAGCTGCTGCTCCCCGCCCCCTTTTCCAGAATAGAGCTGATGGTGTTTTCTGAGAGCACACGTCTGAAGCGGCTGTCACACGGCATGCAAGTATTAAACCAAGTTTTCTTTCACATCTTATTACACTTAAACACTCAAATACACACACATTTGTGTTAAAAACGCATGAGTTCAAAATCAGTGGTTTATGTCTGTAAATGTGAAAAAAATAAGGGACGGCAATCTAAACCTTTCTACATCATCGAGAGAGCAAAATCTGAGGCCATCCTTAAAAATATTCTTGTTTGCCGTAACCCGACCGACCCTGTCAATTTTTTTTTTTGCTTTTAGTCCGACCGACTTGCCGATTGTAAATTTGCGTTAAGACCGACCAATTATTTTTTTACTCTTCAAATAACTAATACAAACGCAATGAAATACTATTAATTATATCTAAGTAAGTATTGTAAATATATAAATTGCCTTGGCCTACATACAAAATGAAGGCTATCTTCTTTAATTAAAAAAAAACCCGTGACGTCATCTGTGTTTACGGATGTCACACTGTGGCCTGTGCGTTCGCTTCGTCTCAGACTCTCACTCACTGTCAGAGTCAACGGCTCACGCTTGGTAATGATGGCTGCGGCTGCAGTAAACTAAATGTTCGCGGTCACTGTTCAAAGTCATACAGGTTCGGGCACCATAATACATCTAAAACATTCATTAAAACAGCTCGACACCGCTTTAACTTGGCACAAAGTTCTGGAAAAACTGAGCCCAGATCTTTTCCCATCCCTTCTCCTCTCTAGTCTAAAACCGTGACCGTGTCGACTGTCACTTTATGTTCGAAAATCTATTGCACGAATCAAGCACGAATCAACCAACACAAGTTTCGAAAACGAAAATAAGAAAATGATTTTAACGACCTTCTCTCAGAGCGCGTCCAGGTTCGTCACACAGCAACTGCAGCTTCGGACACACGCATAACAGCAAATAATACTTCTGCACAATGTTTCTCTTTTTACAACAGAAATGTGAATTCAGCCGGTATTCAGTCTCATACAGTTTCGGGCTTGAATCACCTAGGGCTGTCAAAATAGCTGAAAAAACTAAATTCAAATTTTTTACTTAAATATGATCAAAATTCGTATTGTATTTGAATGTTAAATGCATAATTTCAGTTAGGGTGAAGAAAAGCTTTTTGCTTCTCTTCCGAGGCTCAAGATAGCGCATCGAGCAAAATATTACTGCATGTTTATTCAAAGCATTAGAATACATGACTGTGAAAAAAAACAATATTTAAAATAATGTTTATGAACCAATTATTATTAAGTTGCTTAAAGAACTATAAACAAAACAGCATCATGTATGCATGCATTGTTAAATAAATAAAAAGGGCGGAAAACCAGTCACACAGGATACATTTTTTCATTTAAAAACATGAGATGCGCGAAATATGCGTTCTGTGTGAACGGCTTGGTTTCAGTTTTGATGTAAACAAGATCTTCTCCACATTGATTTTTATTTTATTTATTTTTTTAAGTGGCTTCAACTGGAAAGGCTAACATAACCTTATAATGCAATGACACATATATTGTCATCGCATCTCGTGCGCGTACACGAGGTGAAAGAAGAGAAAGCAGATACTGTGTGTCGAGCTCTTCCGCCTTTGAGAGTTGTGTAGACACAGCTGTGTGCGCGGCGAGATGGAATGGAACACGTACCGGGGTCATAAGGCAGCTTCCTTTATGCACACCTAAAATTCATATGCACATTCGAATGTGGATTTTTATTTTAAATTCGATGAATATTCAAAAAAAACTTTTTTTTTGATAGCCTAAGAAAGCCTTTTGATAGCCTTTTTTGTTGTTGTTGTAATTGAATCGTAAACACAGCCATGTTGAAGCCTGCAGTAAATGTTTTGCATTATGGCAGTCCACTCTGCTTATTGTTATTCGAGAATGTTGCACTCCTGTTTGTCATTTTGCATGTAACTTCACGCCAATAAATCATCAGAAATATTGGTCTTTACCAATATATTGAATCTTTACATTCCTCCTGCCTGTTGTCCGTGGATTTACCTATATTTGGTGTTATTTGCCGTATAAAACTTTAGACATGCAAAATCGATTTTACAATCGATTCAATGAACACCTCACTCAAATCAAACAAGATTTTTTTCACACAAGTGACAACCCAAGAAAGCAAAGTAAACGTTCTCTCATTTGTAGGTTGCATTGATACCTAGCGTTGGATGCAAGTAAAACAGTAATTCGTTTTTTTTCTCACCTGAAATTCATGCAATAAACATGTTTTTGACAAAGATTTTAATTTGTTTGTGGTCTATATAGCCTGCACCAAAATGAGGTTTGCAATGATGCGCCCGAAGGCACGGGTTGAAGACCCAGTCAGTGACGTCACGATATGCTAATTTGTTTAAATTCATACCGACGTCATCACCATCACAAAAATTTACTTTTTTTTTTTACATTGAAACTTGAAAAAAAAAAATATAGACCGACCTACCGACCCCTTTTTTTTTTTTTTATTACTGTTACTGCAAACCAAAATATTTTTAAGGATGGCCTGACTTTTCTTTTTTTTTTTACAGGCTTGCAGTGAAAGGCTTATCAAAAAAAAAAAAAAAAACTTTTTTTTTTCACGTTTTCTGGGTTGGCACACAGAAAAAGGCAGATTGTTATGTCACTACTAAAGCACACTAAGTACTTATTCAATACCACAGTAAAAACTAGCTTAACTAAGAAAGTTCAAGCATGATTTAAAGCTACTGGGATATCAGTAAAACAAATAACAAATACATAAATAGCAAGCATAAATAAAAACAATACAAAGTCAATTATTGCATTAGTATTTGGTACAGAAATGTGTAAAATAACACAGCACAGTGTCCACTGTATAAATGAAATGTAGAATAATCTGTTAAAGGAGATTTTGTTTGATGGATATTACTGACAGACAGCAGCAGGTATGTACAGGCTGCTGTCCCTTTAAGAGCTGATGCACTGATCTAATAATATGATACACATATTATATATTTCATATATATCAGATCTAGCCGTTTTGTCCTGCCATGAGGTTTTCTATCATAATGAAAGAAGCACTTCTTTTATTCCTGCAGTCTATATATATTTCACGTGACTGCTAGTCTTTTCTTTCTGGAATCCGTCAGGACAACAGCTTGTGTGCCACAACAACAGTGACTTCAGTGACCTTTGACCTCTGAGCCGGGTTCACACACGTGTGCTGCTCAAACAACCCCAAGAGCCCTCGAGGAGATGCCTCCTGACACAAAACCAGTGAAAATGCTGTTTTTATCATTACATGCTCATGTTTCAACCTTATTTTCATTAGGATTATTAAAGCTCTTGAGCTGACGTGAGAAAGCATTACTAATCAAACACAGACAACATGAATGTTCTGTTCAGGAACGGGAAGATCAGTGCATTTAATGTAGTTGCTAGGGTGTTGTGGGATATTATTATTATTATTAAGTTGGCTTGGGAAAGTGTGCTCTCTCTTTTCAGACTGATTTGACTTTCAGTTTTCTTAATTTTCTTAAAAATCATGCTAGAAAACATGTTAACGACATGCTAGTCACATGTTAGTCAGGCTAGAAACATGGTAACAACATGCTAATCATGCTAGCAACATGCTAGTCACATGATAATCATGCTATCAACATGCTAATCATGCTAGAAACATGCTAGTCGAATGCTAATCATACTAGAAATATACTAGCAACATGCTAGTCATGGTTACAACATGCTAGTCGCATGTTAATCATGCTAGAAATATGCTAGCGACATGCTAGCAACATGCTAATCATGCTAGAAACATACTAGTCACATGCTAATCATGCTAGAAACATGCTAGTCACATGCTAATTATGCTAGAAACAATGCTAGCAACATGCTAGTCGAATGTTAATCATGCTAGAAATATACTAGCAACATGCTAGTCATGATAACAATATGCTAGCAACATGCTATTTGCATGCTAATCATGCTAGAAACATGCTAGCAACATGCTAGTCGCATGCTAGTCGCATGCTAGTCATGCTAGAAACATGCTAACAAAATGCTAGTCATGCTAACAACATGCTAGTAACTTGCTAATCATGCTAGAAACATGCTAGCAACATGTTAACAGCATGTTAATCATGCTAGAAACATGCTATCAACATGCTAGCAGCATGTTAATCATGCTAGAAACATGCTAGCAGTATAATAATCATGCTAGAAACATGTTAGCGACATGCTAGTTATGCTAACAACATACTATGATATATAAAAACATATATAAAAATGTTAGCAACATGGTAGCAGCATGCTATGCTAGTGACATGATAGCAACATGCTAATTATGCTAGCAACATGTTAATCATGCTAGAAACATGCTAGCAACATCCTATTCGCATGCTAGAAACATGCTAGTCATGCTAACAACATGCTAGCGACATGATAATCATGCTAGAAACATGCTAGCGACATGCTAATCATACTAGAAACATGCTAGTGACATGCTAATCATACTAGAAACATGCTAGTGACATGCTAATCATGCTAGAAACATGCTAGCGACATGCTAATCATGCTAGAAACATGTTATCAACATGCTAATCATGCTACGAACATGCTAGCGCCATGCTAATCACCTGCTAATCATGCTACAACCATGCTAGCGACATGCTAGTAACTTGCTAATCATGCTAGTGACATGCTAGATACCTTGCTGATCATGTGAAGTACATGCTAGTCATTTGCTAATCATGCTAGCAACATGCTAGCAACTTTGCTTATCATGCTAATGACATGGTAGTCACTTGCTTTTAATGCTAGCAATATGTTAATCACTTTCTTTTTTTTTCAATTCTTAACTTTTAAAACTTTTAAATATTTTAAAACTTTTAAATCTTTTTAAACTTTTCAAACTTTCTGGCCAGGCTTTTTCAAGCCAACTTAAAGTTTGACCACCACCTTTACTATCTAGTTATTATTATTATTTATTTTTTATTATAATTCCAAGTGTGCATTTTGTGCTTTATCATTATCAACCATAACTAAGCATATCATGACTTTTCTGCATACTTTATTCACACCTACAATAACAGCTGTTTTCTGTGTGAATCTGTGTTAAAGTGTAATTTATTCCTTTTGATGTGCAGCTGTATTTTCAGCATCATTCCTCCAGTCTTCAGTGTCACATGATCTTCAGAAATCAGAATAATATGATGATTTACTGCTCAAGAAACATTTCTGATTATTATCAATGTTGATCACAGTTGTGTTGCACAATATTTTTGTGATACATTACATTTTTCATGATTCACAGATGAATAGAAAGTTCAAAACAGCATTTAACTGAAATGGAAATCTTTTGCAACATTATAAATGGCTTTTCTATCACTTTTAATCAATTTAATGGTAATTGCTGAATTAAAATTAATTAAGTATCTTGCTGACCCCAAACTTGAACAGTAGTTTAATGCAGTATTTGAGAGTAATTAGAGAGTGCAGTTTTAATGAGTTCTTCTTTTGTCAGGATTTATGTTTCCATGATAAGAGCAATGCATCTGATTGGTGGATCTCTCTCTCAGAGAAGATGGGAAGTGTAGTTCCTGAACTCTTTAATGAATGTGTAAAAGCACACCGATTCAGAAGCATGTTAGGTTTGGATTTAAATTATTATTAACTATCATTTCTTTCAGACTTTTGGTGCTCAACAACAAACTGTACAAATGGAGTCTTTCCAGAAGTTGAGTTGCCGGCCTTGAGAAAGCACATAACTCTAACAGAGATTAGAAGAGCGCTGATGTTTAGAGTTCAAGCCGTCACCTGACTCACACTGACAGAGAGAACACACCTTCCATTGTGCTCTCACATCGAATGAAATCAGTCGTTGCACTGCTGTAGTGTGTAAACGCACAAGTCTGGCTGAAGACAATCTCTCAAAGAGTTCCAGCCCAAAGACCTGCAGTAAATGCAAACGAGCAGGAGCAGCTCTATTGTGGAAACAGGTCAGACTCACTGTGAGGGGACAAAGACACACACACACACACACACACACACACAAGATGACATCAGCCCCCCGTGAAACAACACAGCAGGGGGAGGAGGAAACACAACGGCAGTCCCAAGCTCCTCCAGATGCACACACACACACGCTCTGACATCATGACCCAGTTTCCTTCTCACTCTGCTTCAGTTCAGACTCGCTTACAGCTCATGAGCATTTGAGGAAACTTCTGCTTTTAGGAGTAAACTCCAGTAACCTAAAGGCAAAACCTCATTTTTCTATGTTACGTTGAGCCTACAGACTGAAAGGATAAGTTCCCTTCCAGAATTAAAATTTCCTGATAATTTATTTTACAGCTGATAAAAACATTCCAAGTATTCCACAGCACTCCAGTCCATCAGTTCACATCTGGAGAAGACAAAAGATGAAGTTTTTTCAATGTTTCTGGCTAAAATATGAGTTTATAATCCATTTTACTTGTGGATTATTGTGATGTTTTTATCAGCTGTTTGGACTCATTCTGATGGCACCTATTCACTGCAGAGCATCCATTGATGAGACACTGATGCAGGGCTACATTTCTCCAGATCTCATGAAGAAACACCTCCAGGCCATTCAATGTTTGAGGACAAACCCAGTGAAGCTGTGGGAGCATTGCTCCATCTGATGTTTTAACCCATGGCAGTTCAGTCTGCTGTTTCTAGCTACACACTGCAGCTCTGAAGAGGTTTAGGAGAAAAAGTGCATTGCTTGCAAACCACATTTTGTACATGTAACCAAATCCTGCTTTGTCAATACAAGCCCAGCAGAGCCCACGGAGCGGGCCGTAGACACAAATGTGGATGTTGCACAATGAATTCCAATAACGCTCAATGCCTGTTGAGCAGGATTTGTTGGTGTTTAATCTAGGCAGGAATTTCTGACAGAAAACACGGCAGCCCGGAGAGGGACTGTGTGGCCTGGCACATGTGACAGCAAACAGCACGACTCTTTCCAAAGTTTCATTGTCTCCTAACACTCCTGTGCTTTGATATCATATGTCCGAGCATTGAGCTGAAAACAGCTGCAGCGAAGGGCATCATGTGAAGGCATCTCATCTACATGATCAAAGACTCAATGCAGCCAGGACAAACACAGACCAAAGCCTGAGCCTCACTTATGGAAATACAACCACTCTCTAGGAGGAGGAATGCAGAGATTATATGTGTCCCTGCAGCACAAAAACAGTCTGAAGTCTCTGGGATATATTTGTAGCAATAGACAACAATACACTGTATGGGTCACAATGATCCATTTTTCTTTTATGCCAAAAATCATTAGGATATAAAGTAAAGATCATGTTCCATGAAGGTATTTTATAAATTTCCTACCGTAAATATATCAAAACTTAATTAATTAGTAATATGCATTGCAAAGAACTTCATTTGAACAACTTTAAAGATGATTTTCTCAATATTTAGATTTGTTTGCTCCCTCAGATTCCAGATTTATAATAGTTGTATCTCCTAACAAACCGGACATCAATGGAGAGATGATTTATTTCAAAATTGACACTCATGACTGGTTTTACGCTCCAGAGTCACATAGTTAATCAGTTATGTGACAATTAAACATGTACAGTCAGAAAGGGAATTCTTGAATAGCATTGTGTGTTCAGTTCACATGCAGTCCCTGGGAATCGAAGCCATGGCTTTGGTTTGAGCTACAGGAATGAACACAAACATCACATGGTCTGAAAGCAGTAGTTTGTAAACTCACGTTTCTCATCATCCTGGTGCACTAAAGATGCTGCTCTCGACAAAACATCCAAAGGTGTTTCCATCCTGGGTCAGACCCTGAGCATGCAAGAATCAGAAGATTAAACTCAGATCACGGACAGATCAGATCAATCACACATGAACTGAAGCTTCATTCACTCCGTCCATCCAGGAGCGAATGCTGACTCTGTAAGCTCTGGGGAAGCCTTTGACTGTCAAAGCTTGCAGATGTAACATGCTTCTGAATGGACAGAGTGAATGAAGCTTCATGCCTTGTTCATGCTTTCTCTTGCATTTCCAGAACAAACCCTGCAAACATGTGACGTCACATTCCACAGCTGAGAGAAACGACACAACTTTCACTGGCGCGCAAACGACTTCAAACATGCTGTTTCTGAACTCAGGAAGTAGTCGACGTGACGCGACGCGACGCTCCAGTAAAGCGTTGCGCTTCAATCGCGTTTTAAGCGTTACTTATTAAAGAGGTCTCTTAGTGTCATGAAACTCCACATTCAGAGAATAATACCGCGGGAAATGTTACATTGTAACAAGCGCTGTCTTCACTCGCTGCTCTGAGACGCTGGAGCTCTTTGAGTTTTACTACAGCAAATGACCATAAAACACGCGCATGGTCACTCTTTACACGTGTAGTGTGGTATATGTAAAGAACAGACGGTTTAAAGTCGTGTAAAGTACATACCGCCACTTTGAAATCTCCCCAATCACGAAGCCCCAGAGAGCGATCAATTCAGCGTTAGATCCAGCGCTGCTGCGCGGGGAAGAATGCTTGGAATGATGGAATGTTCTTCCTAGCAGGTGATGAGAGTCCCGAATTCTCATTGGTCGAGGTCAGCGGAGTGAGAGCAGAATACATTATGCTAATGAGGTAGTGACGTCACATCCTTGCAACAGGTACAGCTTGAAGAGGAAGTCCGCCAATAAACAAACACACGTTACAGAAACGTTTATTGGCGTATCCCCAGCAACATTAGAGAGTGAGAGGGAATCACGTGATGATAAAACATCATTAGTTTTAAACACTGATATACACACATGGACGGGTTCTGCAGCTTTCTTTGCTCTGTATGACATCACTCTGCACATCACAATTCAGAAAAAGACAAAAGTGCTTCTTGAGTGCCTGGAAGACACAAGACTGTAAACTACAAAATAAAAGCGAAAGTACCAAAGATTTCAGACCTAACAAAGTCTACAGCATTGAGGAAATAATCATATGAAGCATTATTGTCATCCTGTTGGTGTTGCTAATATGACTTCAAAAATGAAAAGAAAAATAATTCTAATAATAATATTTAAAAACCTGATTCTGTAATGTTTATCTTGCATTGTGATAGAACTTTTTTTTTTTTTTTTCAGGCCATACAATCAAAAGTTGTGGATTATTGAGATATGCTTTGAGGACAGCTAAGACAATGCTGGAATGTGATTCCTTTGGCACTCTGTGTTATGCTGGGCTTTCACTACTGATGAAATTCATGTGAAGAAAACCTTATGTATGATACAGCAATTCATCCAACAAATCATAATTTAGCAATTATAACCATACATTTGCCAGCAGAGGGCAGAATTGCTATCTAGTCATTAGTGATTTAAGTACATAAGTAGCCTATATTCAATTTAAGTATAACATAACAAAACAAGTACAAGTTTAATTATATTTAAGTTAAATTCAATGTAAATAATATTAAAGATAAATTAAAATAGTCAAAATATTTGCTCTATGTTTTGCAATATTGTTATACATCATGCTTCATCTTTTAGTGATATCAATTGTCCACTGATATGAAGTGGTCATTTCAGCTTAAAATCTACCCAGAGTCTTGAGAGATTTCTCTGATGCACATCACAAATATTTTTTAAATCAAAACACATTTTTAAATCAATCCTAATTAGGGCTGGGACAACGCGTCGAGGTCATCGATGACGTCGACGCAAAATATGTGCATCGATTCGTCGACCTGTTTTTATTTCTCTAAAAAACGTTTGCAAAACGTTTACCTTATGTGCGCTGAATATACGCGATGGCCGGATCAACATTCTGTCCAACGTTATATATAACCAATCCAGGGGTTTTTCTGCATTGATCTTTTTTTTGGCGGCTGTTAAAGCCTTATTTGATCGGTGAGTGACAGGGACAGTGCGCGCGCACTCACAGTCTTCAAACTACACGAGCGCTTCTTGCTCTCTCTCTCCCTTGTGCATATTAATCAAAATCATTAAACACGATAGAAAAAGGGCGGAACGCCAAAATTTCACACGCAGTTTCACTCAGTCTTCAAACTACACAAGCGCTCTCGCCGCCCCCCACCCCCCCGTGAAAATTAACCAAAATCATTAGACACGATAGAAAAAGGGCGGAACGCCAAAGTTTCACGTGGAGCATTCGGAGATTTTTTTTTCTTCATGACAGGCTGCTGGCTCCCACTGTTACATAAATTTTTTTGGAAAAGCACTCTCTGTATTAGCTTAAAGCCCTCAAGTTTACATTGGTTACTGTATTCTTTCAATTGCTCTAAACAAGTATTTTGGGTGACCTTTGTTATTGAATGCTAGACATCAAGTTGTTATTTTCATCTGAAAGAAGAACTTTTTTTCAGTAAGCTAGGCCCTATGTGTTCAGTAAGCTTGTTTCAGTAAGCTATGTGTTTTCAAGGCTTCAAGGTTTTATTGAATGCTATCTCTAAACAAGTGCAAAGTAATGCATTCTTAGTCAGTCTTTTATTTTGTAATTTTAAGACAATAAACATATATTGCAATGTTAAGGAATTCATGTTTTTTTCATTCAGATATGTAAATCAACATGTATAAATTGTTAGTAGTCAATTAATGGGGAGATAATCAAAATCAAATCGGTCTGGAAAATTAATCGTTAGATTAATCGATGCATCGAAAAAATAATCGCTAGATTAATCGTTTAAAAAATAATCGTTTATCCCAGCCCTAATCCCAATCAATCAAGACTACTGTAATTGCAAATATGTGTTGAGACGATCAGGGATACTTCAGTAAAAACTGAATTTCAAATCAGCCCATGTTTTACTCACCCTCAAGGTGTATATGACTTTCTTCTTTCAGACGAATGCAGCTGGAGTTACATTAGCAAATGTCCTGGCTCTTCCAAGCTTTATAATGGCAGTGAATGGCTGTTGAGACCTTCAGGTCCAATAAAGTGTGTAAACCCATCATAAACAGTGCTTCACACAGCTCCGAGGGGTTAATTATGACTCTGAAGTGAACTGATGCAATTTTGTAAGAATATGTTCAAGTTGAGCTTTATAATAATATGCATATTTAACACTCTATAACTTGTTATCTCTAGCTTCTGCTCAGGGCCAGATGGGACTCATTTTGAGCTCTGGACTTTCATGCCTTAGTTTAGTTCAAAACTGAGCTATATTAAAATAACGTCATTAAAAACCTCAGTATACAATTCTATATACAGCCACTATACAGCCTTGCAATTTATTGTATTTTTCTAGAGCTTTCGTTTTGATGTAAAAATTTCAGAAATGGAAAATAAGGGACAGACTGAGGGTCTCTCAAAATATTTGTTCTGTAGTGTATGTCTATCTGCAGTTAAAAGTTCCCAGAAATAATCACATTTGTTTTGCTTAACCTATATATGTATAATCATTCTAAAAATTATTTTAAAGGCACAATATGTAAGATTTTTTTTATTAAAATATCCAAAAACCACTGGGACAGAGTTATATATTTTGCTGACTTATGTTTTTACAGTACATTATCACCAGTGTTTCAAAGAAGGTTTAAATCCAGAGAAATAGCTATTTTAAAAAGTGTCTCGTCGCTGGTCATTGTGTCGCCTGCCAATGACATCATAACCCCTCGATTTCACATGGAAACACCAAACACATGGAAACACCAAAGATGCTTTAATTTGTTGTGTGTTTTAATAGACAACTGCCCAGAGAAGCATTATAACAGAACTCTCAGAGGTATCTGGTGTGATAAAACAGCGCTGCTTTACCTCACATACTGTACTCACGAGCGGAAGAAGCAGAAGCTTGTTTTAAATAACAGCACTTAAATATTTGAGCTAAACATTTATTGCAATCATTATAGCCTATGAATGAATGAAAGTTCTTATTTTTCAATTACAAATTTTTAATTTGTATTTCAATAACAAGACGTTTGCCTGTGAATACGGTGCAAATGCGTTCCGCAGGCTACAGGTTTCATACGAGCTTTCATACATCTTTGATGCTTTTAAATATGGGTTAATTCTGTTTTAGAAAAGCCCTCTGCTAGAGATACTGCCGGAATTTAATAAATAAAAAAGAGTGGGGCTGCTGTGAGTGCAGGCAGAACATCGTCCATATTTCACCCAGTGGCATGACAGCACCACAAAAATACAGACTAAATACAGAAATACAGACTAAATACAGAAATACAGACTAAATACAGAAATACAGGTTAAATACAAAAATACAGACTAAATACAGAAATAAATACAGACTAAATACAGAAATACAGATTAAATACAAAAATACAGACTAAATACAGAAATAAATACAGACTAAATACAGAAATACAGATTAAATACAAAAATACAGACTAAATACAGAAATACAGACTAAATACAGAAACACAGAATAAATACAGAAATACATATTAAATACAAAAATACAGACTAAATACAGAAGTACAGATTAAATACAGAAATAAATACAGACTAAATATAAAAATACAGACTAAATACAGAAATACAGACTAAATACAAAAATACAGACTAAATACAGAAATACAGACTAAATACAGAAATACAGATTAAATACAAAATACAGACTAAATACAGAAGTACAGACTAAATACAGAAATAAATACAGACTAAATACAGAAATACAGATTAAATACAAAAATACAGACTAAATACAAAAATACAGACTAAACACAGAAATACAGACTTAATACAGAAATACAGATTAAATACAAAAATACAGACTAAATACAGAAATAAATACAGACTAAATACAGAAATACAGATTAAATACAAAAATACAGACTAAATACAGAAATACAGACTAAATACAGAAACACAGAATAAATACAGAAATACATATTAAATACAAAAATACAGACTAAATACAGAAGTACAGATTAAATACAGAAATAAATACAGACTAAATATAAAAATACAGACTAAATACAGAAATACAGACTAAATACAAAAATACAGACTAAATACAGAAATACAGACTAAATACAGAAATACAGATTAAATACAAAATACAGACTAAATACAGAAGTACAGACTAAATACAGAAATAAATACAGACTAAATACAGAAATACAGATTAAATACAAAAATACAGACTAAATACAGAAGTACAGACTAAATACATAAATAAATACAGACTAAATACAGAAATACAGACTAAATACAGAAATACAGACTAAATACAGAAATACAGATTAAATACAAAATACAGACTAAATACAGAAGTACAGACTAAATACAGAAATAAATACAGACTAAATACAGAAATACAGATTAAATACAAAAATACAGACTAAATACAGAAGTACAGACTAAATACATAAATAAATACAGACTAAATACAGAAATACAGACTAAATACAGAAATACAGACTAAATACAGAAATAAATAATGAAAAAAATACAGACTAAATGCAGAATTCTACGTTAGCCGAAGGTAAAGTGCACACTCATTGTTTGCCTGGTGCTCGTGTTCTCGATGTTTCTGCGCAGATACCCGCGATCCTGAAGGTCGACGAGAGCCCCAGAGCGGTCGTGCTTCACGCCGGGGTTAACGACACCACGCTGCGGCAGACGGAGACGCTGAAGAGGGACTTCAGCAGCCTGATCGAGACGGTTCGCAGCACGACGCCCGCGGCGACGATCGTCGTGTCAGGACCACTGCCCAGGACACTCGAGGACACGAAAGGTTCAGTAGACTTTTTAATGAATGCTTTAAATGAATGGTTGTTGTCATGGTGTAAAGAACAGAAACTGCTATTTG
This sequence comes from Carassius carassius, assembly GCF_963082965.1. Classification (NCBI taxonomy): domain Eukaryota; kingdom Metazoa; phylum Chordata; class Actinopteri; order Cypriniformes; family Cyprinidae; genus Carassius; species Carassius carassius. Next base: position 26,609,653 of record NC_081798.1, read on the forward strand.
TTAATAACTGGAATCTTTTCTGGGAGCGTCCTGGGCTGTTTCGCGCTGATGGATTACACCCCAGCAGAATCGGAGCGGAGCTGCTCTCTGACAACATCTCCAGGACACTTCGCTCCATGTGACTAGTAAGACAATTCTCTAATAACTATTATGATGAGTTTTGTTCCACCCGCTTAAATGATAAAAGTACTTGTGCTGTAAAAACTATTAAGACTGTGTCTGTTCCCCGAATAGTGAGGTCAAAATATAATGTAGGATCTAGAAAAAATCTTATCGTAATTAAACCAGAAAAATGTAAAGTAAATGAACAAAAACAATTTTTAAAGTTTGGGCTCATAAATATTAGATCACTCACACCCAAAGCAGTTATTGTAAATGAAATGATCACAGAAAATAGTTTTGATGTACTCTGCTTGACTGAAACCTGGCTAAAACCAAATGATTATTTTGGTCTAAATGAGTCTACTCCACCAAACTACTGTTATAAGCATGAGCCCCGTCAGACTGGTCGTGGCGGAGGTGTTGCAACAATATATAGTGATATTCTCAATGTTACCCAGAAAACAGGATACAGGTTTAACTCATTCGAAATACTTCTGCTTAATGTTACACTGTCAGACATGCAAAAGAAATCTAATGTATCTCTTGCTCTGGCTACTGTGTATAGACCACCAGGGCCGTATACAGAATTTCTAAAAGAATTTGCAGATTTCCTCTCAGATCTTCTAGTTACAGTTGATAAGGCGCTAATGATGGGAGATTTTAATATTCACGTTGATAATGCAAATGATACATTAGGACTTGCGTTTACTGACCTAATAAACTCCTTTGGAGTCAAGCAAAATGTCACCGGGCCCACTCATCGTTTTAATCATACACTAGATCTAATTATATCGCATGGAATCGATCTTACTGCTATAGATATTGTACCCCAAAGTGATGATATTACAGACCATTTCCTTGTATCGTGCATGCTGCGTATAACTGATATTAACTATATGTCTCAGCGTTACCGTCTGGGCAGAACTATTGTTCCAGTCACCAAAGACAGATTCGCAAATAACCTGCCTGATCTATCTCAACTGCTATTTGTACCCAAAAATACACATGAATTAGACGAAATTACTGACAACATGGGCACTATTTTCTCTAATACATTAGAAGCTGTTGCCCCCATCAAATTGAAAAAGGTTAGAGAAAAACGTACTGTGCCATGGTATAACAGTAATACTCACTCTCTCAAGAAAGTAACTCGTAGTCTTGAACGCAAATGGAGAAAAACTAACTTGGAAGTTTTTAGAATTGCATGGAAAAACAGTATGTCCAGCTATAGACAGGCTCTAAAAACTGCTAGGGCAGAGCATATCCACAAACTCATTGAAAATAACCAAAACAATCCAAGGTTTTTATTTAGCACAGTGGCTAAATTAACAAATTACCAGACGCCACCTGATTCAAATATTCCACCAACGTTAAATAGTAATGACTTTATGAATTTCTTCACTGATAAAATAGATAACATTAGAAATACAATAGCGAATGTAGATTCTACAGCGTCTAACACTTCAGTTTCATCCATCGCACCCAAAAATAAACTGCAGTGCTTTACAAATATAGGACAGGAAGAGCTAAATAAACTTATCACTGTATCTAAACCAACAACATGTTTATTAGATCCTGTACCCACTAAATTACTAAAAGAGCTGTTACCTGTAGCCGAAGAACCGCTTCTCAATATCATTAACTCGTCGTTATCTTTAGGTCACATCCCAAAACCATTTAAGCTGGAGGTTATTAAGCCTCTTATTAAGAAACCAAAACTAGATCCTAGTGTACTGGCAAATTATAGGCCTATTTCAAATCTTCCATTTATGTCTAAAATTTTAGAAAAAGTTGTGTCTGCTCAATTGAGCAGCTTCCTGCATAAAAATGATCTGTATGAAGAATTTCAGTCAGGTTTTAGGCCCCACCATAGCACAGAAACTGCACTTGTTAAAATTACAAATGACCTGCTTCTTGCGTCAGATCAAGGCTGCATCTCATTGCTAGTTTTACTTGATCTTAGTGCTGCGTTCGACACCAAAGATCATGACATACTCATAGATCGATTACAAAACTATACAGGTATTCAAGGGCAGGCTCTAAGATGGTTTAGATCCTACCTGTCCGATCGCTACCATTTTGTTTACTTAAATGGGGTGTCATCTCATTTATCATCAGTAAAATATGGAGTGCCACAAGGATCCATCCTAGGTCCCCTTCTATTTTCAATATACATGTTGCCCCTTGGTAATATTATTAGAAAATACGGAATTAGCTTCCACTGTTATGCTGATGATACTCAGCTATATATTTCAACGAGACCAGATGAAACTTCCCAATTATCTAAGCTAACAGAGTGTGTTAAAAATGTAAAAGATTGGATGACAAATAATTTTCTCCAATTAAATTCGGATAAGACAGAGATATTAATTATTGGACCAAAAAACAGTACACAGAATCTTGTAGATTACAATCTGCAACTAGACGGATGTACTGTTACTTCCTCTACAGTCAGAAATCTGGGTGTTATATTGGACAGCAATTTGTCTTTTGAAAATCATATTTCCAATGTTACAAAAACCGCATTCTTCCATCTTAGAAACATTGCCAAGCTACGAAACATGTTATCTGTTTCTGATGCAGAAAAGCTAGTTCATGCTTTCATGACCTCTAGACTGGACTATTGTAATGGACTTCTAGGTGGTTGTCCTGCTTCTTCAATAAACAAGCTACAGGTCGTCCAAAATGCAGCAGCTAGAGTCCTTACCAGGTCAAGAAAATATGATCATATTACCCCTATTTTACAGTCTCTGCACTGGCTACCTATTAAGTTCCGTATCAGTTACAAATTATCATTACTTACCTATAAGGCCCTAAATGGTTTAGCTCCTGCGTACCTAACTAGCCTTCTACCACGCTACAACCCATCACGCACCCTAAGGTCACAAAACGCTGGACTTTTGGTAGTTCCTAGGATAGCAAAGTCCACTAAAGGAGGTAGAGC
>NC_081798.1:26617698-26655198 GCF_963082965.1 Carassius carassius
AACATGAAATCTGCTCCAGTACAGAGTGTAAGCAATAGAAAGCATCTCCATATTCTAGCATCACATCTGTGTGTTTACAGCCCAGTGCTTATTTTATTAAAGCAGATGGGGTTATCCCAGCCGATATTATCGCCTTTTAATCAGCTTTTTAATATTGACTAGTGCATTACAGCTTTCAAACCAAATGCATTTGCTTGCTTGGAAAATAAAAATCACAAATTCAGTTCATAAAAAAGTGCTGCAATGTAACTAAAGAGATTTTTCACATGTTAAATAATTCAGAGGTATAAAAGATAGTGTAACATCTATTCACTGCAAATAAAAACAATGCAGTATAAATAATAAAAAAAAGATGAAGAAAAACATAATGCAATGTATTGTATGCCACAAGCCTATAGAAGAGACGTCCAGTTCATTCAGCAAACGAGCTGTTCTGTACAGCTAAAAATAACTGGACACAGATGAGTCCAGAAGCCGGACTCATAAATGTATAAATGTCTGTGAGTGCTCTTATGAGAAGAATAAGGTGCATGCTAAAATACCAGCCTTGCTTATGGTGCATGAGGTTTAAGGGATGAAATATTCAAATCTACTATGAAATTTGACATTTTTAATACATTTCACATTTTAATGTGTTAGCAGGCCTTTTCATTTTTGTAATATCACACATAAAAAACAGAACATATTCATTATAATAAATTGTTGACGAGTTTAACTATATAGCTTAAATTAATAGACAAAATAGATTAATAAATGTGGAAAGTTTTTTAATATAAAAAAAGAATTGCTGAGATCAAATACTGGAAAAACTATCAAATGTAAATGACCTCTTCTGTAATTGTCTGAGCCATAATTTGAGCCGAATAACATCAGCAGAAGCTCATCTGATTTATCTAATGAGCATACGATTCTAAACCACTTATACAACTATAAGTGCTTCCAAAACCGTTCATGATATGAAAAATGCATGTGGTTGCTTTCCCATGTTTTGATCCCAGTCCAGTCATGTGTGCATGAATGTTCAGCATCTTCTCTGCATCGCAGTGAAAGCTATCAGAAGTCTTTGTGTTTAAATACGCTGGAGCACCACGTGATGTTGAGCTGTTTTCTCCCTGCCATGAAGAATAAAGGTCAGAATGAGCCCTGATTCACACGTCCAGCACTCACATCACCGCGTGCTGTTCTCCTACACAACAGCACAAGACACATTCATCTCACTAATCACACAAGACACCGTGCAATTATGCTCATATTCGTTATCGTTTTTCCTGTTTGCCATCGGCGTGTATCTGTCCCCACTGGGCTTCACACATAAATTATAATCCTTATCTAATTCAGCCTGAGAAACTCGTGACATCTGATGAGCCAACATCGATTTAACCCTTTCTCAACCTCAGAGTTCATCCTTTAACACGCTTCTGTGTTTACAGCAGCCCATAATCAGCCGCTGCGGTGCCAGGATGTTGTGGGTTGTTGCCATGGTGTCGATATGCAGTTGCTAGGTTGCTCTGAGTGTTTTGTATTGTGATATCTGGTCGTAACAGAAGCATTGGTGTCTGAAGTTTAAATCTCACGCTAAGTATGAATAGTCACCACTAATAAAACCTGTCCACAAAATAAGAGTTATAGCACATGAGGATCCCATAATGATATTTATACACAGATGTCGGAGTAGATTTATGTTCTAAATAAACACAAACATGAAGGGGGCATTTCATCATCTGGAGCCTAGTGGATGTTTTCAGATGTATGAAATGATGTATGAACAAGAGTTTTTACCAACAGAGGAGATTCATGTAAGTATATACAGCAGTGATATATTCTTTCAGTTTTGTTGGAAATCTTCTACTCCTGAGACAATTCAGAGGAAAGTGCAGTTGCCAAGGTGTTCTGAGAAGTTTTGTTTGTTGTTTGTTTTTATCATGTTGTCAGGCAGTCTCTAGGGTGTTCTGGGGGTTTTATTATTATTTTTTGTTTTGTTTTGTTTTACCATGTCATTAGGTAGTTGCAGGGTGTTCTGGGTGTTTCACCCCAATGCAACTATATTTAATAATGTAAGGAAATGTTTAGTTTTCTATAAAGACTCTTTATAATAAATGGATGAATGTGTATTGGGATCAAAGCGATGTGGGTCAGGAAGCATTGGACTATGAAGAGGTTTTATAAAATGAAAAACAGGAATAGTTCTGCTCCTGGTTGTGCACTGTGTATGTCTTTAAGGCAATGCTTAACAAGCTTATGTTTATCTTCAATTACACTGCAAAAGAGCCTCTTTTAGCTGTTATGTTCTGTTATGTTCTTTTTAATTAATGTTCAAAAGATTACCTTTTCGAAGAATATGCTTGATGGTTATCATTTTCTTTGACCATCTAATTCAATGACACTGATTGTAAAGGGTGTTTGCTTCAGCCAGTTGATCAGGGCGATGGGGATCCACCTCCACCTCACTTTGAGCCAGGAAAACACTGGTTAGGGTGTTCAGGTTTTTATCAGCATGTTGTTAGACAGTTGTTAGTGTGTTCTGAGTGGTTTTTACACCATATCTACACCAGACACAACCCTTATCCCTCAAACTGCATCACGCCGCAACGAGGCAGTCTGAACTGAATACGACAAAGCAACCACCGTAACCCATCTGTCCTTCATCTCAGTGTCTGTGTGGGTGTTGTTTGGTGGTTGCTGGGTGTTCTGGGTATGAACAGTTTTAATAGTAATGCTAGATTTAGTAACCACTATCACTGCAGTTCAGTGTCCATTAATGTTTCCCAGCTACACCTTCTTCAGTACATACCCATGCACATAACCTCTGCGTTATGTTTCTGTATTTATAATTTCACATTTAAAGTATCTGTTTCTTAAAACATTTTCTTCAACTGTAATTTCTTTATAAATGCACTTTTATTGTCTCTGCGCTGTGATAAAAAATCTGTATGTGCACTGTTTCTGTCACCTTTGCTAAGTGCTCATTACTATTGTGGGCCACTGTTGTGTGTTGTGGTGTAAACCCATCAGCAGTGAGACTGTGTAAAATGCCACTGTCGATCGTGATCACCATTCCTCAGCCTCCATGTTGTTTGTATTTTCTGCAGTAATGAACTAACATGGGCTTGGCGTATTGAGCTCCTGTATTCAGGAGAGCATCACTGACTAAACGATGGCAGAGGATCAATGTTCACAGACCCCAGAGAGCTGAGCTGACATGTGTCTCCACCATCTGCAGACCTATTCCTCCAGCCCCAGCGCTGCTAGACCGGGGTCTGCGGGTCAATCCGAGGAGCAGAGAGGAGGAGAGACTCACAGGCAGGGGGACTGCTGTAGGAGCTCCCCTCCTGTCATGCATATTCATTGGAAACCCCGTTAAGCAGCTGCAGTACGACGTAGTAGAGGCACGTAAGCAATGATGTAGGAGATCGTGAGGGACTGGGGGAGGGAGCGCTAGCGAGGGAGGGAGGGAGACACAGAGCGTGAGCATCTCTTCCTGGCATTCAAGCTGTCAGTGGAGGAAGACGGAGAAATTCAACAGCAATATCAACCCCGCGCTCTTGAGAAGCAGCAAAAGAGTTACGAATCCCAGGCGACCCTCACCTGTACCCAGAGCTTAACCCTCTCTAGCCATGAACTTCCTACGCCGTCGTCTCTCTGACAGCAGCTTCATCGCCAACCTGCCCAACGGCTACATGTCGGATCTCCAGAGGCCTGACCCACCTCCACCACCTCCTCCCACTGCCGCCAGCGGAGCGACTCCTGCCCCATCGGCCCCTCCGGCGGACAAGTCCCCCACCCCTTCTCCAGCCCCTGAGCGACGGCCACAGCCCGCCCAATCCAGCGGCTCGGGGTTCTTCAGCTCCATCACCAATGTGGTGAAGCAGACTGCCGCCTCTGCGGGACTCGTGGAGCAAAGTCCTGCCGCGGTGTCACGGAAATTCAAGATCCTGCTGGTCATCGACGAGCCCCAACACGAGTGGTGAGTTTTCTTGCTTTGACCTGGACTTGTTGATTGATGCATTTGAGTTGTGCACAATTAGAATTCGAACCAGCTTTGTGCAAAGCTTTGATAAGTTTGCATCTTGTTTTAGAGGTACACTCTCAGTTTTCTCCTGCAATCAGAAGTGGATTGGTACCTTGGACAGCACCACCAATCTTTTTTATGCACCTCTTTAGCAGATGGCTGCATGCAAAGAGCTTTGATTTACAAAAGTGTTTGTCACGACGCAAATAAAGCAGATTGAGCACCAGAACTGCTTTCTACATCACAGAGACTGTCTTGATGTTTTCTGGTTGCAATTAGAGGCAATGCACATCACAGTTGATAGAAATTCTCCCAGCGTGAGTTGTGAGCTGTAATTGAGATGTATCACTGCTAATTGTGATGAGCGTGATGATACTATCAATGATGATGAAAGGTCAGACTGCTTCAAATATGAATGATCTGCATTTTTTCCATCTTTTGCAGTATTGACTAATCCTAATTGGTGATTATGAAACCTCTGCTGGTCACGGTTGTGATGCTCCACAGCAGTGCTGTGATTGATTGACTCGGAAAAGCCCAGTCCGAATGCACCTGATGAATGTTCAGAGTGCATTACCTTAATGAGCTTAGGTCTCCAAAAGACCAGCAGAGACAATTATTCACAAGCTTTGCATAATAAAAATCCCAGAGACACGCTCAGAGAAGAGGAATAACACCTTAGTTACAAGCATGAATATTTCAGTGGCGTTCCTCCAGGGGAGTCAGCATGTGATCTCTCTAAGAAAGCAAATCCAGCTGGGTTTTCTGTGGATACTATTGATTTTTTCCTGCACTGGAGAAGCCCATAAGGCTTGACAGGACTTACTTAACAAGCTATTGCTTTTCCTGTAATAAAGTGCATACACTTGCATTTCATTTAGCAAGACTTTCATGATAATTTGGTTTATTTAGCATGCTGGAAGGATGCAGCACATTGCATTTTCAGGCCACACGCTGAGCAGTAAGCAGTAGGAGTGCAGCTTGAGACGTGTGCCAGGAGATGTGCAGCGAATCTCCAGTGTGTCGTGCTGAATAATGACACAGACGTTATCCTTAGTCACTCCCTTGCCACTGGGCTTCTGCCAGAAATCTGTTTGTGTTCATAATTTATAATGATAACTTATCCCTGCGCATTTCATATGATTATCCATATATATGTAAGACGGTCAGTCCAGGCATTAAGGGAGAAAGGTTCATTATTTGTAGTCTTCTGTATAGTGAATGACACAAACAAGAATCTTACATAATCAGCAGCTTCCATCTTCTGTGTGATCTGTCATGTCCACTCAAAGAAAGAAAAAAAAAAGACTAGACGGTGTGCTTTTCTATTCATGCTTTACCATTCCCTGGTTTTCCTAAATTGCTCATTTAAAAAATACTAAATTCCTGGTTTATTAAGGAGAAAACCGTGCTTTTGCAAAAGACTAGTTTTCTGAACCCCATCAGAAGGAAGGGAGAAATCCCGGTGGTTTGTGTGAACACAGATCTCAGTCCTGCCCTTCAGTCTCCTCTGTGTAGATCCAGCGAGAGCAGTATAAGGGCAGTCATGTGTTGGAGTAATGAAAAGGGACATGGTGAATCAGCACAGTGAGCCCGAGGCTTGCATCTGTGCGCTGTGTGTGTGAGGATGCTATTATAGCTGGGAAAGCTAAATTTCGACACGCAGATAGATATTTTTCATATTGCAGTAATGTTTATGCATTTGCATGCATGTTAATATTCCATTTGTGTGTTTTGTTAAGGGGCACCTGTTATGCTTTTTTATTTTAAGCTTTCTTTTAGTAGCTGTTTGTGCATATAAACAGTCTGTAAAGTTACAACGTCACTGCCAAAGGGAGTTCATTTCTCCAACAGAGAACACTTGCACTTGACTCATAGGTCTGTAGTTCTGCCATTATTTCTGTGACATAGCTATGTCACCGTGCATGATGTCACCATACACAATTACATAATGCCCAGCTACTGGCTTTGTCCAGCCCTCAAACAACAGTAGTTTAGTGGTTTCACTGCTGTTGTTGTTGTTTTATAGCTGTGAGGGCAATAAAAGGTTGAATTGACATCTGATACTAATGCAGTAGTTACTGTAGATACCGTAACACTGTTTAAAGCTGCTCATGAATCTCCGAAGTGTTTCAGCAGTCACAAGAATCTGGGACGACTGCACACTCAGAGCAGAAAGGCACTATATTGACGGGATTATAGCACATATTATACAGTACTACAGCACAAATATGATGTTTAACGTTTTGATGATCACGATGATCATTTTACATTTGCGTAGGTATGCGATCACTGGTTTCTGCTTCATCTTAGTCCACTGTGTGTTGAAGATCTGTAATAGCGCCTTTTACTGTACAATTCAAATGTTATATTGTTAATAGGCAAATTCTCCAACACATCTAGACAACCTGTCCTCCAACCAATACACTCGTATACTGTAGGTCGTTTGTCCAAATCCCATGAAATAGACCCATCAGAGCGTATACTACAACTGCGCCCCTATCGATGTTTTCATATTGATGTTTTGTACTCTTTTATTTACACTGTAATATGGATTTCGTGTAGCTCAGTTGGTAGAGCATTGTGTTATACAATGATATGTAATCATACGATCATGGGTTCGATTCCAGAGAATGCATGTGCTCATGAAATGTAAATGCTCTATAAATCATAATTTAGCATGATTTCTGTGGGGGTTAGGTTTAGTGGGGCGTTAGATGTGGTCACTCGAACGAATAAGCCACCTAGTAAAATATGTACTGTGAGATTAGTGTAAAAAGTCCACACAATGATTTAAATAATCTTGCATTTTGATTGGAAATGTCAGTTATATGCAATTTCATGATGACAACGTGTGTGTTTATAAAGAAGGTTGGAATTATTAACTAATTTCTGTATCCAATATTGCTGTCATGTCATGTTAAAGATTTGTTTAAAAAGAACGAATGGTTCATGAACAACACACCACTTATAGCATATAACAAACTGATATTTCAGTCAAAAACTGGCCATGCAGTTAACTGTTTTAATGCATTTTCTCTGAGAGCCAAAAGAAGCATTCTGCACCCATGCACTCCACTTCTGCTCCAGGTTTAACATTTCCTCACGATGTCTTTGGTTCTGGAATACAGTCTGCTCTGGCCAAGCGCAGGTGTGCTTGTGAGTCTGTGTCCCTCAACACATGGAATATTAACCGTAGTGTAATTTAATCATGTCCTCTGGCCTTATTTTACAGTATCCAAACTGAATCACCATTGCCTCCCATCCAGCACTGCTCTGCTGCACATCAGCAGAAACACAGCACATGCTTCAGCTTCAAACTCTGCATCATAGGCTCATTCAAAGGCTGTTAAGCTTACAGGTGTAACATATGGGTTAGTAGCTAATGCATTGCCATTTATTAAAGCGTAATGCTGAATAAAGCTGTAAAAGATGGCTGTTAGGTGTGACACATGGGTTTGTAAATTGCTTCTGTAGTGCTTTGAGCAAAGAAACGATTTCTAATATTGGCACTTATTCAAAAAAGTAAAATTTATTTGCACACTTTTCACATTGCACATTGTTTCAAAGCAGCTTTGTCGAAAATCATGATGTTAATGTTTATAATAACGTATTATGTTCCTTCTTATACACAATCATGGGCCATATGATGCTTCATAATCAACCTACTGAACATTTTCTCACCAAGGCTTTGAAAATGAAGGATGTTGAATTAGTTTTAATTTATTACAAATAAGCCACTGACTGTAATTACATTGTAATGAATGTATTTATTTGATAATAAGAAAGTCTGGAGCTATATTACAATCTTTAACCGTAATAAAGTTTTAATACAGGTCAATATGAGATGAAATATTGTAGTTATGTTTTATGGTAATATTTAGAGCCCAGTGAAACAGATTCATATCTCAGTAGTCCACTAGTCAAGTCTCGAGGGAAACTTCTGCAGTGTTTCTGAATCAAACAAACAGCTTTCATACCATATGATCGGTCCTCTGCTGGTTTTGTTTAATGAGGCTGTTGATGCTCAGGATGTCGCACACATCTGCTCAGATGAGAGACTGAAGGATCAGGTGCTGCCTTCATTCTCTGGACACTAATGAGACTTGCCTGAAAAATCATTCGTGCAATTATTAGAAACTCTAGGCCAGAACTGTATTAATTGTTTAGTGATTGAGTTCTCAGTATTTTACAGTGGACCAAAAATTACTGTACATAATTTCATCAAAAACATCATGAATAATAAAACATGGATTCTATTTGAAGTGTTTTAATGATTCCTCATTGGACTGATTTCAGTATGTGTAATGACTTATTCTCACAGATGCTGAAGGATCTGGAAAACTGCAGAGAATTTTGTCAAAACATTGTCATAAATTGTTGTCAATGCTGAATACATGATCCAGCTGACATGTGTTCATTTCTGTAATAACAGGTCAGAATATACAGCAGATGTTTGATGGTACAAAAGTTTGTCAAAAGACTGTACACTGCTGATGTGAATGATGTGCTGTTCAGATCTCAATGCCTAAACACAGAGTTTAGATGATTAAACCACAATTAAAAACGCCTGAGAGTCAAACATGATAAATGTGACCCTGGACAACAAAACCAGTCATTAGGAAAATTTTTATTAAATTTGAAATTCATAACTTCATAATAAATAATCTGAAGCTGAATAAATCATCTCTCCATTGATGTCTGGTTTGTCTGAGATACAACTATTATAAATCTGGAATCTGAGGGAGCAAACAAATCGAAATATTGAGAAAATCATCTTTAAAGTTGTTCAAATGAAGTTCCTAGCAATGCATATTACTAATCAAAAATGAAGTTTTGATTTATTTAGGGTAGGAAATCTACAAAATATCTTCATGGAACATGATCTTTACTTAATATCCTAATGATTTTTGGCATAAAAGAGAAATGTATAATTTTGTGTATTTCTACAAATATACGTCTGTGCTACTGATGGCTGCTTCTGTGCTGCAGATGATAAAACAACAGATCTGATGTTGAAAATGAGAATAATAGTGTAGGAATTGGTGTTTGTGGTTAGTGGATGAGGTTACTAGTTAAAGATTATTATTATTATTATTTGTAGTTAGTATACATTTCTCAATACTAATGTCACTTTTTCAAAACTCTTTACACATTTTTCATTACCAACTTTCTGCTTTGCTGAGATGTTAATTTCACTATGAAGAGTCTCAAATCAACTTATTCTTGTGTAACACTAGTAAGGCTTGTCACTCATAAAACACAGACAATGTTTTCTTTTCTTTTCTTAAAAAAAACACAAAAAACAAGATTGACTAACTCTATTATTTAGAATTTACTGCAGTATAAAATTAGAGTACAACAGTAGATGCTAATGAAGGTCTTCAGCTGTATCTGATAGTGTTCCTGTGGCTCGAGTGGTAGAGCATTGCATGAGCGACGCAAGGTTGTGTGTTCTGTTCCCAGGGGACACATGTTAGGTGAAAACTGTTAGCTTGGATAAAAGCGCCTGTTAAATTTATCCAATCATTCTGCTAGTATTTCATTTGTTCGTTTTAGAATATATGAAACTAGGTATAGCAGTATTATAAAATGTGCTGCCTTCTTCAGTTTTGTATTAGGTTTTGAACTTAATCTGAATAGTTTTGAGGAATTGGCCTGCAGTTACACTGAGTTCTGCTGGTTTTTGTCTCTAAGTGAGAAAGCAGCTCATGGAACTTGACAGATGTAGGCACTGAATACCTTTCGTGCCAAAGAAGTGATAAATGATATGCAGTTTAACCCACATAGATGCTGTGTGCTCGCTAGCGTATGTGAAGAATAAACGTTAGTGGAGCATTTACAGCACACTCATTCAATCACCTGATCCGAGAAATGACGTTCAGATGTCTATTAGTGTGTCCTTAAACGTTTGATTCAGATTGGCTGAATAGAGCTGTTGCTATATTTTCTACTGAGCTGAAGTAGTTTCAGGTGAAGTCCTTTCATGAGAACAGGACGTCTCCTCCCACACGCCCCAGGCCCTGTCCCAAATGACACATCTGATGTGCACTTGCAGACTCATGATGGTCACTGCAAGCCTGTAATATCCATGAGGATGTAGGGTGTCTCATTTGTCATTTTCACTTTCATAAAGTTGCTTACGAGTGCCACCTCAGAGGACACTACAGCCTCGCTGTGCACAGAGTGTGTGTTGTGTATAATGCTCCTTCTGTTGTTCTAACCCTTTGCTGTATCTTGAATGAAAAATACAGTTATTAGAACAGGATGCACTTACACACACAGTAACACATAGGGTGATTCAATCTGCATATATATATATATATATATATATATATATATATATATATATATATATATATATATATTGACAAATAAATATATTTTCAAAAACATGCAAACAAAAAAATAGCCTAAATAAATTAGAAGAAAATATATACATATTTTAGCAAATATACATTTTTGGCTATATGTTAAGTATATATAAAGTTTTTTTTTTTTTTTCCCATGTATGCGGCAGGCTAGTTTATCTATGTGAATGCATGTGTAAATGCCATGTATGTGCAGGTCATATGTCTAGTGTGAGTGTTTTAGTGTGTGTTGGTTTGTGCTGATTCATTGACTGTCCTCAGAGGGATCTGTGATGAATGAGCTGCCATTAAAGCTTTGGGCTGAAGTGATCACTCCTTCTTTTTTGATAAGACAGCCATTAAAATGACTGCTGGGTTTGTCCTTTAAAACACAAAACACCTTTTGTGCACAAACATCACAGGGTTTATTTAGTTAAAAAGAAAAAAAGAAAAAAAGATCTAGGTTTTTAACAGTTTTATTTAAAACAGTAGCATATAAATCATGCATTGCATTATGTCTGAAATGTAGCTAAAATAAATCTGAAAATCATTTATTCAAAAAGCTAATTCTGTTATCATCTAGCATCATGCCACTTAAAACTAAAATATAATTTACTCTTTACTAAATAATGAAAATGCAAAACTATTATAACTGTACTAGATACGTTTAAATTCTTATCTATATTTCTGACTAGACTTTCGGCATTTTGAATTTTCATAAAAATATACTTTTTTGAACACCATCTAGATGCTTCATCCGATCTTCACACAAATTGGTGCAGACCTTTGTGACTCCATGCTGGCCACAACCTAAGAAATTCATGATGATACACTAAAGTGTTTTTGTATAACGCAACAATGAATTTGATGGCGAGCAAGTGGGCACCCAAGTGGACATGGGACTTTATCTCTACAGTGCGTACCGTATTTTCTGGACTATAAGTCGCACTTTTTTTCATAGTTTGGCTGGTCCTGCGACTCATAGTCAGGTGCGACTTATTTATCAAAATTAATTTGACATGAACCGAGAGAAATGAACTGAGAGAAAGCATTACCGTCTCCAGCTGTGAGAGGGCGCTCTATGCTGCTCTGTTCTCCTGTAGTCTACACTGAGAACATAGCGCCCTCTCGCGGCTGGAGACGGTAATGTTTTCTCTTGGTTCTTGGTTCTAAATAAATGCGACTTATAGTCCAGTGCGACTTATATATGTTTTTTTCCTCATCATGACGTATTTTTGGACTGGTGCGACTTATACTCAGGTGCGACTTATAGTCCGAAAAATATGGTAGTTATATTGAACTAAAAGTATGTAACTGCCTTCACAAGAATGAGTATCTGCATAGTTTCAAGTCTGGAAATATGAAAAATGGCTGTTTTTGCTAATAATTAAACAATTATGTGAAAAACCAGTACAGACTACAGAGTTAAATGATGCTCAGTTTTCCCACATATGCTTATAAATTTTTATACTGACTTTCTATATACTATATTCCACTAAAATGGTTCACCTTAATGCCTCTGCACAATGCTGATTTGTTGCATAAACAGCTTTAGTGAATTGCTTTTAGCCAGCTTAAAAAAAATTAATAATAATAATAGTAAAATAAAAAATAAAAACACTTAAGAATGAGCGGGATGGTTGTTTTTTTATATTGCAGGCAAAATGTAGAAATATTGGCTCTGCATGCTGAATGAACATCAGCAGTGAAATGAATGGACCTATCAACCTTTGCTGACAGAGGCCATATATACAATCAAACTCTAAAGGAGTTCTGTTGCTTGATCTGTTGCTTGGTAAAAGTTTATTTGCACAGATTAATGAACAGATGCTTCACATCAGCTCATTCTGAGAAACCACAATGTAAAATATATGACCCAGATTATATTCAATTTGCATTTAGTAGATATAAATATCATTTACTCATCAACTGTCTGAAAAGTGTATGGAAACTTATTTCAAGCATGGCCATTGAGACTTTTTACCTCACAATGTGGGCCCTTTTTCTTCAAATTCAGTTTATATCTAACAATCTCTCTTTTTTTATGTTTTTATTGAAAGCTGAATTTTAAGATGTGAAGTCAGAATTCTAAGAAAAGTCTTCACAAGTCACAACTGCAAGATATAAACTCTTTTTACAATTCTGAGAAGTAATGACAGAATGGGTTATATAAAGTCACGTTCACAGTTTCTATTCTGTGCTTCGAAACAGAAAAGTCAGAATTGTGAGATGTTAACTCAGAAATATGAGTAAAAACAAAAACATGTGAACTCACAGTTAGTTTTAATAACTTGCCAGTTGTTAAGCTCACAATTCTGTGAAAAAGTAAAAATTGTGATACTAAAGTTATTTGTTTGTTTTTAATCCCTGGCAGAAGTTAGCTTCCATAATGCACAGTCTGCCTCTGAAACCGGAGCTGTTGAGAAACACTGAAGTAAAAGTCTGTCTGATAGGACTACAACAGAAAAGCCCCCAGTCATCCTCATAGCTCTGTTTGATAGATCAGGGCCTGCACGAGTGTGTTGTGCTCTCTCCCCCACTCTGACAAATAAAACCCAGACTGCTTCAGTTAGCTAGCATGGACAGCCATACATTTGATCGAGAACTCAGCTCACGCTACAGCTTTTCCAATCTGAAGTAAGACGAACTGCAAGAAGAAAAACCCTGTTGTGCACTTTAGTAAACACACAGCCTGAAGTGTGTTGAATGTTTGTCAGCAGCCAAAGACTGTGTGTGAGCTGAACTCATGTGATGTTACAGCTCTGTGTGGAAAGAAAATGATCATCTAGTCTACTATCCATCTTGTTGCAGAAATAATACAATATTTTATCACGTATTCTGCGTTGAAATGATTGACAAGTTCATCTCATTTTAGCACAGCTCTGTGTATCTGTCTGTCATTAATTCATACATGCAGGAATTCATACATTAACATAAACGTGATTTTAAAAAAAAATCATGCATTGCTTCACATGACAAAGAATAGAGAACAGAAATTGAATATAATGTAATATGCATTTGTTGATTGTTGGTGATTTGCTCAAATCTCTAGCACTAAGTGAAGTTGAGTATGACGCGTTTATGATCCAGACATGAATGACATTGGAAATTAAGATGTGATTAACAGTCCTTCTCAGATGATATCAAATAATCATGAAGTGTAACATTATCCTTCAAGAATGTTCAGACAAAGAGGCTGGCCATGAAGTGGTGTGTGTGTAGATCAGGTTTGTCAGCGTGCTGTCATCCTCCAGCGATCAGACACTGAACGAGGCTGTGTTTCTGCAAGCGGAGATTATGAGAAATAATGTGACAGTGCTGTGACAGTTAGACACACACACACACACACACACTTATTCTGCTCTTCACAAACATGATGTCCATACACACACAAACATAATACACTCAACACCTTTGCCACCAGAGTTGTTTTAAATTATAATAAGATTTCACAGTATTACTATTTTTGATCAAATACAGACAAATGGGGCAAAACCCACTGAAGTGGCATTTGTGTTTTTACACAAACTGTTTAATGCTGCTCAGAGGTGCCATGAATGCATTTATTAACTATTCTTTAACACGATCTCTTTTTTTTACGATTAAAGATCTCTTTACACAGCTGAGTCGAGGCTTCTCTTCAGTGCAAAGACATAACGCAGAATAAAAGCCAGACTTAACTAAGCCTGCTCTAACCAGCCTCAGCCTCTAGTATCAAATCATACAGTTGTAATTCTGTCTGTGTAAATGCATTCATATCACCTCTGAGCAGCAGTGAACTGTAAAAGACATTAAAGGCACCTGAAAGACACTTCAGAAGCGCTTCTGTGCCACTTTTGCAGTGTGATAAAGACCTCATTTCAGATTTCATGATTAATGTGAAATACTTTAGAAAGTAGTACGGTCAAACAATTAATCACATCCAAAATAAAAGTTGTTGTTCACATAATTTATGTGTGTGTGTGTGTGTGTGCTGTGTATATTTATTATATATACAGTATATAAACACACACACACATACAGTATATATAGAAAATATTTACATGTACATATTTATATTATATTTAACATATAAACACAACACTTTTTTCTTAAATATACGCATGCTTGTGTATTTATTTATACATAATACATATAAACAGTACACTCATACATGTTATGTAAACAAAATCTTTTCTTTTTATGCAATTAATTGGCACTATTAGAAAGATTGATGGAAATTTTACTGATCAAATATGCTATTACTTTTTACATGACGATTTAGAAACTCAAAAGTCGATGAAGCATGATTTTCGCAGGATTTTCGCAGGATTTCTTCTTTCTCTTTGTCAGTGTAGCAGAGGGTGGTGTGACTCACGACCCGGCAGAGATGGAGCTGAACAGGACAGCGAGTGTTAAGCCTCTCGTGGTGCGGTGTGGAAGTGTCATAGGAAGCGTGAGTGTTCGGTCAGTGCTTTGATACACACTCTCTTTACCGCAGTGTTACTCTGACAGCAAACTCTGTGTGACTGCTGTAGGCAGGAAAACCTCTCGCTGGGGAGAATTATTCTTAAAGATCTGAGATAATGTAGAGCGTACTATCACGTCTCTCAAGGTGAGTGGCTGAAGCAGCATCTGTTATGTCTTTCAGAGGTGTAAGTGAGCATTCATCAAATTAGAGAAAACATACAAAGACATACATAGACATGAAATGTAAATTTAGAAATCAGTTAAAACAAGTTAAGCAATAAACTGTATGTTTAAATGCCAAAAATAAATCTTAAAAAAGTCATAGTAAACCATTTTCCAAAAAATGAAACATTTCTGAAAACGTAGCACTGCATCAGTGTCTCATCAATGGATACTCTGCAGTGAATGGGTGCCGTCAGATTGAGAGTCCAAACAGCTGATAAAAACATCACAATGTGGCTAGATCGAAAACATCAACTATTGGTAGGATTTTGATGTGAGTTATAGATTTTTCACTGGAGCAAGAATTACTATGGATTATGATGGATTATAGTTTTTATGGATATTTTAGCCAGCAGTGACAGTTTGTAGTTAAAAACATCTTAATGATGGATTTGTTTCATCTTTTGTCTTCTCCAGATGTTTACTGATGGACTGGAGTGCTGTGGATTATTGTTTCCTGGTTCTAGAAAGAACTCTTGCTGCTGCATTTTGGACTAGCTGTAGTTTGTTTACTAAGCGTGCAGAACAACCACCCAATAAAGCATTACAATAATCTAACCTTGAGGTCATAAATGCATGGATTAACATTTCTGCATTTGACATTGAGAGCATAGGCGGTAATTTAGACATATTTTTGAGATGGAAAAATGCAGTTTTACAAATGCTAGAAACGTGGCTTTCTAAGGAAAGATTGCGATCAAATAGCACACCTAGGTTCCTAACTGATGACGAAGAATTGACAGAGCAACCATCAAGTCTTAGACAGTGTTCTAGGTTATTACAAGCAGAGTTTTTAGGTCCTATAATTAACACCTCTGTTTTTTCAGAATTTAGCAGTAAGAAATTACTCGTCATCCAGTTTTTTATATCGACTATGCATTCCTTTAGTTTTTCAAATTGGTGTGTTTCACCGGGCCATGAAGAAATATAGAGCTGAGTATCATCAGCATAACAGTGAAAGCTAACACCATGTTTCCTGATGATATCTCCCAAGGGTAACATATAAAGCGTGAAGAGTAGCGGCCCTAGTACTGAGCCTTGAGGTACTCCATACTGCACTTGTGATCGATATGATAGAGCTTCATTCACTGCAACGAACTGATGGCGGTCATATAAGTACGATTTAAACCATGCTAATGCACTTCCATTAATTCCAACAAAGTGTTCAAGTCTATGCAAAAGAATGTTGTGGTCAATTGTGTCAAACGCAGCACTAAGATCCAATAAAACTAATAGAGAGATACACCCATGATCAGATGATAAGAACAGATCATTTGTAACTCTAAGGAGAGCAGTCTCAGTACTATGATACGGTCTAAATCCTGACTGGAAATCCTCACATATACCATTTTTCTCTAAGAAGGAATATAATTGTGAGGATACCACCTTTTCTAGTATCTTGGACAGAAAAGGGAGATTCGAGATTGGTCTATAATTAACTAGTTCTTTGGGGTCAAGTTGTGGTTTTTTGATGAGAGGCTTAATAACAGCCAGTTTGAAGGTTTTGGGGACATATCCTAATGACAATGAGGAATTAATAATAGTCAGAAGAGGATCTATGACTTCTGGAAGCACCTCTTTCAGGAGCTTAGATGGTATAGGGTCTAACATACATGTTGTTGGTTTAGATGATTTAACAAGTTTATACAATTCTTCCTCTCCTATAGTAGAGAATGAGTGGAACTGTTCCTCAGGGGGTCTATAGTGCACTGTCTGATGTGATACTGTAGCTGACGGCTGAATGGTTGCAATTTTATCTCTAATAGTATCGATTTTAGAAGTAAAGTAGTTCATAAAGTCATTACTGCTGTGGTGTTGGGAAATGTCAACACTTGTTGAGACTTTATTTTTTGTTAATTTAGCCACTGTATTGAATAAATACCTGGGGTTATGTTTGTTTTCTTCTAAAAGAGAAGAAAAGTAATCAGATCTAGCCGTTTTTAATGCTTTTCTGTAGGATAGGTTACTTTCCCGCCAAGCAATACGAAATACCTCTAGTTTTGTTTTCCTCCAGCTGCGCTCCATTTTTCGGGCTGCTCTCTTTAGGGTGCGAGTATGCTCATTATACCATGGTGTCAAACTGTTTTCCTTAACCTTCCTTAAGCGTAAAGGAGCAACTGTATTTAAAGTGCTAGAAAAGAGAGAGTCCATAGTTTCTGTTGTATCATCAAGTTGTTCTGAGGTTTTGGATATGCTAAGGAATTTGGATACATCAGGAAGATAACTTAAAAAGCAGTCTTTTGTGTTAGAAGTGATGGTTCTTCCATACTTGTAACAAGAAGTAGAATTGACAATTTTGGCTATATGAAGTTTGCACAGGACTAAATAATGATCTGAGATATCATCACATAATTTCAACACTATCAACATCAATTCCATGTGACAGTATTAAATCTAGAGTATGATTTCGGAAATGAGTAGGTCCTGAAACGTGTTGACTAACCCCAATAGAGTTCAGAATGTCTATAAATGCTGATCCCAATGCATCTTTTTCATTATCAACATGGATATTAAAATCACCAACTATTAAAACTTGATCTCCAGCCAGAACTAACTCGGATGTAAAATCACCAAACTCTTTAATAAAGTCTGTATGGTGCCCTGGTGGCCTGTATACAGTAGCCAGTACAAACATAACAGGGGATTTATCATTAACATTTGTTTCTCTGGATAATGTTATATGAAGTACCATTACTTCAAACGAGTTATACTTGAAGCCTGCCCTCTGAGAAATCCTGAAAACGTTGTTATAAATTGAAGCAACACCTCCACCTTTGCCTTTTAGACGCGGCTCATGTTTATAACAGTAATCTTGGGGGGTGGACTTATTTAAAATAATGTAATCATCAGGTTTTAGCCAGGTTTCTGTCAAACAGAGCACATCTATATTATGATCAGTGATCATATTATTTACAAAAAGTGTTTTCGTAGAAAGGGATCTGATATTCAATAAGCCAAGCTTTATCATTTGTTTATCCATATTGCTTCTGTTTTTTATTTGTTGAACCTCAATTAAATTGTTAATCTTAACTTGGTTTGGACGTTTTTTGTATTTTCTAGTTCGGGGAATAGACACAGTCTCTATAGTGTGATATCTAGGTGAAAGAGTCTCTATGTGCTGAGAATTAACTGACCTCTGTGACGGGAGGCAGCTAGCAGACGGTCGGTTTAGCCAGTCTGTCTGCTTCCTGACCTGGGCCCCAGTTAGTCAAGTATAAACACTAAGACTATTTGCCATATTTCTAGAGAGAAGAGTGGCGCCACCCCAGGAGGGATGAAGACCATCTCTTTTAAACAGGTCAGGTCTGCCCCAAAAGCTCGTCCAATTGTCTATGAAACCTATGTTATTCTGCGGGCACCACTTAGACATCCAGCCATTGAGTGATGACAATCTGCTATGCATCTCATCACCACGGTAAGCAGGGAGGGGACCAGAGCATATTACAGTGTCTGACATCGTGCTTGCAAGTTCACACACCTCTTTAATGTTATTTTTAGTGATCTCCGACTGGCGAAGTCGAACATCATTAGCGCCGGCATGAATAACAATCTTACTGTATTTACGTTTAGCATTAGCCAGCACTTTTAAATTTGCCAAGATGTCAGGCGCTCTGGCTCCCGGTAAACATTTGACTATGGTGGCTGGTGTCTCTATATTCACGTTCCGTACAATAGAATCACCAATAACTAGAGCACTTTCATCAGGTTTCTCAGTGGGTGCATCACTGAGTGGGGAGAACCTGTTTAATGTTTTGATCGGAACAGAAGAGCGGTGTTTTGACCCACGATTACGCTGCCTCACTGTCACCCAGTTGCCCTGCTGCAGGGGCTCTGTTTCCGGAACCGAACAATGTACAGGAATCCCTGAGCTAGACGCATCCAAAGCCGTATCTAGAGCCCTAACATTCTTGCTGTCCTCAATTAAAGTTTGGATGCGTGTCTCTAATTCTGAAATCTTCTCTGTCAGCCTAACTATTTCCCTGCATTTATCACATGTGAATCCCTCATCAGCGACAGAGATAGATAAACTGTACATGTAATAAGAGGTGCAAGTAACAATAGCAGGAGAAGCCATTACTCACCGTGCTTGATGAAATATTCTTACTGCGGTTGTTTGATGTACTTGTGAAAAACTGGAGCGAGAGAGAGAGAGAGGAGAAAAGAAAACAGCGATAGGTTCGAATGAAAACGCTAATGACAAGCTAACGAGTGCTAACGCTTTGCAGGTGTACTGCACTCACGGATATAAAATAAAAGTGAACGATCAAAATTAATCTGATAAGGTTGATCGATAATATCAGAAATATGGTGTGAATTAAGTTATATTTTACCACTTTAAAAAACAGAAAGTGATAGTAAGATGCATTATTATGTAAATGCATAGCACTTTCATGTAGCTCCAAACCTCTATGACTTTCTCTTTTAAGCATTTTTGTACAATTCTGCTATCACTTTTGATAATAGATATGTCTATAATTTAGTTATTACCTCATAAGGAAAATATTTGATTACCTTTCTGAATAGTTTTTACAGTGCAGAAGACCAAGGTGTGTCTTTTTAAAGAAGACTCCCAGACTCATGAGCACTTACAGTGTGTAATGCTGGCCTCTCTCATGTGGGAACATCACTGCAAACAATATAACAATTTACACAGATGATTTTTAGTCATTATTGATAAATATCCAAATACACAGCAGAGCTCCTGAGATTCCCGTCTCCATGGAAAAGCATCTTCCCTAACTGTCAGTTATGGGTAATGCCGTCCACTAGAACCACACAGATGGTGCATCTGTTATCTTTAATCAGTTCACAGAGAACATACTCAGATTGTTTCTGCTGCTCTGTTTATGTCCGAGTGTAGATTCACTGGCCTCAGACCGCTGAGCTGATCATATGAGACGCAATCATTCATTCTGAGAAGAAACTAGAAAGAGAGAGAATAAATGACAGAACAGAAAAATACAAACAGGGGTTAGTATTGTGAAACACAATATTTGTAAAGCAATCTCACATCATTGATGCAGAGTCCCTTTAGCGCTTGGGGAAATCGTGGCTGTGTCAATGTGAAGTGAACTAGAGAGAAATCAAAGAAGAGTATTGATCCTAACCAAAAAGAGTGTAATCTTTGACAGACCTTAATATTTCAACAAGACAGGCCTAATAAACTGTTCAGAAAATCAAGCAGCAAGAAATATCAGAATATAAGAACAATCTTGAGGAGACCGGGGCTGATTGTCACTCTTTTTACTCCAGCTAATATTTCTCAGTGTGGGTCTAATGTATTGTACTGATTTTCCCTGACGATTTGCTTTTAAAGCTAACTTTTATTTCACTCGTAGATTAAATAAAAATGTATGATGCTTTTCTCTTGTGCCCGATGTAAAGCCAAGATGATGTGTAATAGCGTGATGGAGATTCAGTAATGGGGTGGGTGTTTATTTTAGGATCTCCAGTCCTCCCCACTGATATAAGAGCAGATCTCGGGCTCTACTAGAGTAATTATTGTTGATAAAGCAGCAGATGCAGTTCTGACGGATGTCTAAAGATGGGTTTGACAGCAGCTCTCACTGTCTATCTTTGAGTCCACAGCATCCAGTATGATCTGGATCAGCTAGCCGAGTAGACAAATATAAATGTTTATTCATAACCATGCTGAAAACAAGTCAATAATGTTAGATAATGTTAACTGTCTTGCTAATGAGCTTGCTGGTGTTAAATTGAGGTATTTTGGGCAGTATTTTGAGCAGTAGGATTATAAAAACAAAATGGTAATATCAAATTAAATGATATAGCCTAAAACTGCAAAACAAACTTTCATCTATCAGTACTTTATACTTGAGTACATGACAAATCAAGTACTTTTGTACTTTAACGTGAGAAGATGGATTACTTTTACTATTAGTATTATTATCACTATTACTTTTACTATTAGTACTTACTCAAGTACTTGATTTGTGTACTTCGTCCACCACTGCTATCAAATGATCAATCAACCCGATTGGTCAAGGTACAGTAAATTATGCAAATAAGCCCTGACATTACACAGGCTATACCTATCATTGACTATAGCTGGAAACTAGAAGTACATATCATTTTAGATACAGATCACTTGTCTGCAGGGAGAAAGTGATGTAGAGATTTATATAATCATAAGTCAAATTCATCTGTGTGTTATATTTAATTAGAAGTTCTGCTTTGTGTCCATGCATTAAGACTCTCACCTCAGCTAAAACAGTGTGTATCATGTGCAACACAGGGACGTCTTCTACAAGCCCACTTGCCTGCATCTGTTCCAGACTGTCTGTCGATGTACTGTATTAGTGGTAGGGATTTTACACAAACTTTTTTGCAGGTTACATTGTTACTCAAGTTTGTGTATCAGCAGTGAATAATTCACTCATTTCAGAACTACTGGAACTGACTATCTTCATGGATGTGTCATTGAATTACAAAGAAATTATAAAGAAACTGAGCAAATAATTTTCTTCAAATGCTTGTGGAGTGTAAAGCAGTTCTGCCATGCAGTTGACTGCAGATGGGAGGTCTAATAACCCGGCTTATGTTTTGCACTATATTAGACAAGGCTTATGAAAGGCAGCTAATACCAGCTCGTGCTGTCACACTTCATAGTGGCTCCACAGGGCCAGTATTAAATAGATTGTGTCTGTGGCCTGCCAGCCATTGAAAATTCTTTGGGGACAATGTCTGCCAAACTCTCGCCCTCCAGAGGACTGCAAAGTCATTGGGCAGCACTGCATGAATTCTGATGGCCTTCGGTTGTGACGCGGTGACTACTGTGTCAGAGCGAGGAGACGAATGAGAATCCAAAATAAAAGACTTTATTTGCACTAAGAAAACCACACGTAGGACACAGGAATCGATGATCAATACCGGATGAAGAACACTGAACAAGACACTGCCTAAGTACACAACTAAACCAGGGGAAGGCGAGACACATGTGGAATCAAATTGGTAGCAATCAGGGAGCAGGAACAGACGGACCCCTGCTACCACCCCAAACATAAATCCTTAGGGACATTGCCAGTTTCAGAGGTCCTCCGTAGTCCTAACTCGGGAACTATGGTCCTCCCTGGACTTGATTCAGGGACTGGAGCCCTCTCTGGGCTAGACTCGGGGACTGAAGCCAACTAAGGCTGTGTTTACACTTGGCATTAACATGAGGTCACTGTGATCTGATCAAGCAGATTGGATCACCAGTCAATCAGAACATGGCAACATCAACTGACTTTTCTATCTGGATAACCGATCGGATCTGTATTTCCCGCGCAATATTTAAATAAGTCTGCAGAGAATAGCCGGTGCAAAGTCAACCTGAAGTGGTGGGTTTTCTTTTGAAAAGCTTTACAACATCCAGATACAGGTCGCATGTTAATGCCAGGTGTAAACGCAGCCTAAGTACACAACTAAGTCAGGGGAAGTGGAGACACACCTGGAATCAAATTGGAAACAATCAGGGAGCAGGAACAAGAAGACCAAATTTGGGAATAGGAAAACACAAGGGAAACTAGATCTAAAGGCACACAGGACATATAAGAAACTTAACAAAACACACAGAAAAGTCCATGGCATGACATATGTGATATTCCTGTAAACACACTTCTGACTCCCGGGAAACCCATTCATTCCAGCACAAAGACATGTTATCTGCCAAAAACACATTCACACAGTCGAGCAGAAAACCCCTCAAAACAACAGACACTGACAGCTAAATAAGATTCACTGTTCTGCCAAAAATCAATTAACTGTTCTTTTTTTTTCTTCTAAATTTTTTCAATTTTTGAAATGGTGTATTGTGGATCAAAAATTGGATTCCAAAAGGACAGGAAAGAAACTGATTCTAAAATGAATTCAGAATTTGCTGTGTTAAAGCTGCAGTGAATAATTTATGTCACTAATATAACCAAATAGAATTGCAAAATAATTAGAAAATAAAATTTCTTCAAAGCAAACTATTTGTTGCATTGTCTTGACTGGAATTGTATTGATAAATAGTTGTGAAGGTAATATAAATCTTACTGTAAGTGAACTTCAGAAGTTTGAAGGGCATATGCTTTGGTAGTTGCTAAGCTGCTCTGGGTGACAGTTAAGGTCTTGCTACTGTATAAAGTTAGTTGATGTGGATTAGTGGATGAAAAGATATATGTATATTGGTTATTTGAACCAATTTGTTGAAACAAACTGTCTGAAAGAGCCAGTTCACAGAAAAAAATCGAAACATCTTCTTTATTGTTCTACTGAAAAAAAAGTCACCTACGTCTTGGTTGGCCTGAGGATGAGTAAATAAACAGAACTATCCCTTTAAGCCACAGATGTTACAAGATTCAGGGAAGTCAAATTATAAATAGCTTACTTGCATTAAAGTCTTGGAATATTAGAACGTCTGGCCTGTTTAATGATGTCATAAATCTAAAAGAGATCCAGATCGATCCAGGGTGAAGCACCACTGGTGATCTACAACTGCAGGTCGTCACAAATCATTGATCGATCGATGAATTCAAAACGCTTATCCATGAACTACCAGAGAAGGTTTAACCAGTAAATGGCCAAACACATCTCAAGAGTTTCTCATCGATGTTTATAGACTGTAACAAGATAATCGGTGGAGGCGTAATGTGATTCACATTTCTGCTTGTCAGGTACAGACATGGGGTGACATACGCTTACTGACGCCACAATTGGATTGTCTGTAGGATTTCAATATGCTGTGATTTGATTAGAGTGTGCTTGAGCTTTCTTCCTGTCATGATAATTGACCTCTTTTCTTAGACTTCGTAGCACAATTAAATTTCCCAAAAGCTCTTGGGACTCATGCCAGCAATAAAAAAGGACAGAACACTGTCCTCAAATGACACAGAACAGACTGGTTCAACTCACACGTTTGCCAAATTTCCCTCCAAAAGCAGCATATATCCCATTACAGCCTGTCTCTGTGGGTGCGTCTCAGTCAACTCTATAGCTCGTGTGCACAGATCCGGTCACTAGTTACTAAACAAACTGCACATTGGGACACTGCCGACTCAATATAGACGTCAAATAGACGTCACCGCTGGAATGAATCAACACCTGACAGGGCCAGTTTCTTTTTGATATTATTTTGATTCTCTTTAAACACATCGTTCTGTTACAACAGTTGAGCCGAATATTAATTATAAATGTTAAGTATATGTGTTCACTACCTGTTCTCTACCTGGCTCATGTGGTTTATGTTTCATGCTTCAGAAATGTGATGTTTCTCCGGTAATGGAGAATATAGTGAGCATCAACACTACCTAGTTTTGCAATGCATTGTGGGATTTTAAGGGAGCGAAGGTTCCTGTGCACTGGAAGTATTTTGCGATTGAGGCAGCCCTTACACAGGTCACCTGTGCCATTGACTTTAATAAATTGTTGTAGTTGTATTTGGTCAGCATATGTGTAATATACCCTTTAATTTCATTTAAGATAATACACATCTTATACCTAACTAAAAATAAACAGTCAGAATGTTCTACACTATGCAATAGCAGGAAATGCACAATTTACTTTTCATTGGGGGCTCATTTACTTGCAAGAACGCTGCTGCTCTGTTTGGTTGTAATGAAAGCAGTTAAAAAGATGAAATGCAAAACCAAAATAAGACATGTATTCTACGTCAAGAAATGCATTAGCTTTTAAAATTTCTGTCACTACCAAATGCGTACACTAATTATAGCAACGCCATTTTAATTTTCTGCAATTTGTCAAGATTTCAGATGGTTAATGTCACAGCAAACACAAAGAGCACCATTCAAAGACAGTGTCTCACCTGAGCTCACAGTAAGAGGCACACATCTGATGGGTGGCCATCATCTTAGACCAACTATTGAGAAATCACCATGGAAACAGTAGCCACGGGAACACCTCACTTCATAAGAGACCCTGAGACACCCAAAGCCATCCAGGACAATCTGACTGATCTCTACCATTCACTGAATACCCACCTATGACATGCAGCTCTCAGATCACATCAGAACAGATGTCTGCAGGTGTAATATCTATTCTGATGTCATTTTATAATGCTAGTGTAGCATTCTGAGCTTTACAGGCACTTCACAGGAGCAGAAAACAGTTTCTGCAGAACTAAGATTACATAAGCTACTGAATGAAGACGGATCATCTAATCTTTCAAGAGACAGTGCTGACAATACCAAAATGAAACAGAACAAATATTACAATATATACGATAGAATAATGTAAAACACCAACAGCACACTAATATGTGTCACAGAACACTAAATAGGGATGTTCAGTATTGACTGGTACCTTTAGGTCTGCCATGGAAAAATAAATCCATCAATTTTAACCATTGGCTGTGCACATCCATCATGCTTGTAGTTTTTTAACACTTACTGTCCGTCTTTGTAGTTCTGAACCAAATCCTTCTCCAAGGTGCAGTGGATTGTGGGCATAATATTAGCCAACAGAGTGTGCATGGATCCAGACTTTGAAAATCTACTGCTAATAGTACACCATCCAGGGACTTAGTCTTTTCAACAAAGGGTTTACTGTATTTTCATAAATACTGTGACATTTTGTCAAAAGGTCAAAGTTTAAATATGCTGTTATTTGTTTTACTTCAGTGTGCAAAAAGTGTGCGGTCAAAAATAAGAACATAATTTTCAGTTAAATTTACATGTTGAGTTAACTTAAATAAAAAAAGTACACTTGAAATTAATACCAAGTTAAGTGAACATAATCGTTTAAGTACATTAAACAAGCACCAAGTTTGGTGAACTGAGTGATTTAAGTACAATCTACAAAACCGTCAAGTTAAATAAACTTAAATATGTAAGTTTTGGGAGACTCCATTACTCAATTAAATTGAGGCAACGAGTTTACTCAATCAATTTAGTTCAGTCAACTTATTAGGGTTTTCAGTGTATGGGTCTAACGAGTTAAGCAGTAACGTTAGCTGCCATGTTCTTTCTTTCAAAGGAAAATGATTGGGCCACTTCATCAAATAATATAAGTTGTCGTTTTAATAATCATACCATCTCAATATCACCTACCACAAGGATTTAAATTAACATATTTCACTAGTAGAAATCATGCAAAACAACTTTATATCTACATAATTTTACTCACCGAACATACTACATGAAGAAAAACTTCCTCTTGAAATGTAGTTCAGCAACCAAACAGACCAAAAGGACGAATTTTGTAATCCACCAATCAGTGCTTTTGTTCTCTTGTTGCTAGGCAGAATTCCTCCCGTGGCCAATCACATTAAAGGAAGAACAGAGTGACAGTTGAGTTTTTCCAAAGGATTACTCATGATTTTGAGCTCACAACACTTGAAATCTTAAGTTTATGCATTTTGAAGGTAAATTAGTTAAATTAACTCATATTTTTAAGTGGCAGGGCCAAAATGCAAAATTTTAAGTAATGTTTAGTCAACTTATTCAACCCAGTCTCATGGCATAAATGTCAAAATTTGTATCTATTGATTCATGTTCACAGACGCAAATTTCCCTTTTTTCGTGTCACTCAACACGATTTTCAATATAATGCTTTTCAACGGGGAATAACTTTTGTGCCTGCATGCTCAGTTGTTTCTTTTTATTCAGTAATAATAATTCATGTCTCGAAATGTAACACTCAATATGAACTACTTTTTGTTGAACTGGTGTATACAATCAATATTTGCAATAATGCTCACATGCTGATGTTCGGTAAACGACACTCTCGCCTGTGTGATATTACCTATAACATATCTTAGAAAACAAAACAAAAAAACAGATTAAAACAAACTAACATTTTTAATTAACCCCATAACTGTCACCGTCCCACCTGTGGGACGCTTGGCACTCTTTTTTGTTGTTGTCTTTTTCTCTAAGAAATCTTTTAGTAATCATCATAAATCATATATCATTTGAAAGCTTAGAAGCTCAAGATTCATCCTGTGAAAACCATTTTGAAATCGGACATTGCTTTACCATGGAAATGGTACATTAAAATCTA
The DNA here is from genome assembly GCF_963082965.1 of Carassius carassius. Taxonomy (NCBI): domain Eukaryota; kingdom Metazoa; phylum Chordata; class Actinopteri; order Cypriniformes; family Cyprinidae; genus Carassius; species Carassius carassius. The sequence continues at coordinate 26,644,729 of NC_081798.1, forward strand.
ATGGCGGTCACCTCCCCCTTAGTGGGCAGGGCCAAGTGTCATAAAACATAATGCATTACGGTCTTCTAGAACCAAAACATTTTATAATCTTGGCAACAAACATATCATTGGAAAGGTCTGAGTCTCAGGATTTCATATTTTTGAGTTATTTTGAGATAGAAAAAAAAAATTCACAGAGAAATCTAGAGAAAAATTCATTAAGCAAAATTCAAAATAGTTTTGATGACTCCCGGTGGCTGTGTGTGGTATGACGCCCTAAATAAAATCTCACAGGAACCTAAATTTTTTTCATATCAACTTCAAATTTATAACATAACTTATTTAGACACAATGCTTTAATTGTATACCAATTTTAGAGTAAAAACTGTTATGTAAAATATTTATAATAAATAAAATATAATAAAATTTATATAGCGCATATTATTTTTAGTACATTTAAACTTCTATAACTTTTTGATACTTAAATATTTTGAAAAAATTCCACTTTTGCCAACATCTGCTAATTTTCTTCTTTAAGAAGAGACCAACCGTATGTTTATATTCCAAAGTGTTCATAAATTACAGCAATTTTAGTTTGGATAGTGCACTTTAATGCCTATTTAAAAAATGGGGGGTGACAGTTGGGAATTCTAACTATATTTGAATATGCTTCATCACGCTTTTAAAGATGTGTTTTGTTTGCTTTTTTTTGCAGTGAGTGACAGATTTGCTTTAACAGTTTGAATATTAAATAGAAAATACATTTGCACTTTACTAAAGAAAAAAAAGTAGTCAGAGGAAAGACAGAGGAGCACTCCATTCTAACTGAGCACAGATAAATCATCATGTCTTCATCAAGCATGTTCTCATTAGACCTGCTGACCCCATTTACTTAATGACCAATTGATCATCCTCTGACCAGACCGAGTGTTTGTGCAGTGGCTCCATGGTGACTTATTAATGACAAAACATCCACAACGCCAAAAAGCAAGAAACATGATTATGAACATCAAACTAAATGCCTTTAGACTTGAATTAACTGTGTGTCTAACTCAGTCAAGTCAGTCATGTGCGTCACGGTTTCATTCATTCAGCATGTGTTTCAAAGTCTTATCCATTTACGAGGCTGTCCAATTATCTTCTGGAGGACATCAACTAATTATGTTGCTATTTGCAGAGCTCCTCCTGACCAACACTGCTGAGAACCGAGCTAGAGACAGATAATTACACACACTTTCTCTTTCTCTCTCTGCAGAAACAGCATAGAGATGTCTCAAACATCCTTTACTAGTTCTAAAATGACCTTCTGGAATTAGTACAGATGCTTGCTTCACTAACAACAATGGCTTGGACTGTTTCTAAGCAAGATGATTGATAATTGTAAAAATCTGTTAATTTGGTAACTGATTAACTGAAAGTTATCTTTACACTGAAAAACTCTTTCTTCTCCTTTCTTTCTTTATTTATGTCCCCTAAGGGCAATTGGTTTTACAGCAAGACCAGCATACAAAAAAGACAACTTACAATAAATAAAAAATTTAATTAAAAGTTACATTAAACTGCCAATGCTTCGCATTATATTATATTAATAATTAACATTTTACTGTAAAATACTGTCAAATGTATAGTTAAAATTTTATGCACATACAATTAATTACCAATTTATGATGAAAACAGCAAAATGACATTGCCAGTGTCAAAGTCCTTGTGTAGGATGCATAACATATGGTTATATTTTAAATAAATAATAAAAATTCTTCTTCAAATATTTTCTTAAGGTACTTCAGGGTGTCTGCGTTGCATTTTCTTTTATTTTGTTATGATGGTGTTTCATTAACAGAATAGTTAAGATGAACGCTGATTCATCAAGTGTCTATCTACTTTACTGTGTGTGTTATTAAAGTGTGTTATTATGGTGATTATCTACATTTACTTACTTTTTAATTGATCTATCTTAATTTAATCAATGGGTCTTTGTGATTTTTTATATCATAACATAATGTTTCAGACAGAAACAGTTCCAGTTTGTTCATATTGTTTTCTGACAACAAAAATTGGCCAAAAGTAGCCAAAACATCAAGCGGTGCATGTCATAAAGGAACAAACAGACTAACAGTCAGTCAGTCAAAACAGTTCTTTAAAACCTTAAAACCCTAGAAGTATATATCTGTATGTTATCTTATTGTGTTTATATACACTGAACAAAATTATAAACGCAACACTTTTGTTTTTACCCCCATTTTTCATGAGCTGAACTCTAATCTAAAACTTTTTCTATGTAAACAAAAGGCCTATTTCTCTCAAATATTGTTCACAAATCTGTCTAAATCTGTGTTGATGTTGAGTAGACAGCATGATTATTGCACAGGTGTGCCTTAGGCTGGCCACAATAAAAGGCCACTCTAAAATCTGCAGTTTTATCACACAGTACATTGCCACAGATGTAGTAAGTTTTGAGGGAGCGTGTAATTAGCATGCTGACTGCAGGAATGTTCACCAGAGCGGTTGTCCATGAACTGAATGTTCATTTCTCTACTGTAAGCTGTCACCAAAGGCATTTCAGAGAATTTGGCAGTACATTCAACCGGCCTCAAAACCGCAGACACCAGCCCAGGACCTCCACATCCAGCATCTTCACCTCCAAGATCATCTGAGACCAGCCACACCAACAGCTGCTGCAACAATAATGTATAACATTATATACAAACATCAATATGGGTTTTGAAAAAAATATTCAACAGAACATGCATTAATACAGCTTGTAAATTATATATCAAATGCCCTTGATAATAAAAAATTTGCTCTCTGTGTTTTTCTCGATTTAAGTAAGGCTTTTGACACTGTTCCACATGATATTGTGATTTCTAAGCTTAATAGATATGGAGTGGAGGGTACTGCCTTAGTTTGGTTTCGCATTTACTTTATTAACAGAGAACAAATTGTTTATCTCAATGGTTTCTTTTCTAAAACTTCTAAAATTTCATTTGGGGTTCCTCAGGGTTCTATTCTGGGTCCTTTATTGTTTCTAATTTATATTAATGATTTATTCCTTTGTTGTGATCATTTCCTACCCATATTATTTGCAGATGACACCAATCTCATTGCAGGACACGAGGATTTTGTCACCTTGATCCAACATGTTAATGACGGGTTAAAAATATTATCAAATTGGTTTCGCTCAACGCTCAATGTCAAAAAATTTAATTTTATGATATTTCACAATATTAATAAATTCTACCCCAAAGAACATGCTTGTATAGAAATTGATGGAGCTCCAGTTACTCAAGTGGCTTCAACAAAATTTCTCGGTGTCCTGATTGACGAAGGTTTAACTTGGTCCAAACATGTTGATCTAGTCTGTACAAGATCCTCTAAAATGTTAAATATTCTAACAATTGTTTTACCTTCAATTCACTCATCTGCTCATCTAACGCTTTACTACAGCCTTTTATTTCCCTTTATGAATTATTGTAATATTGTCTGGGGTGCTACTTTTCCCACTTATCTCGCAAAAATTGCTAAAATTCTGAAGAAGTTCTTGCGTATGATTTCCTACTCTTCTAAATATGCTCCTTTTGCACCTCTATTTCTCAGATACAAGATTTTATCAATTGAGAAAGTCAATGTTTATTTATCATGCATATTTATTCATAAGTTTATTTATAAGAGAGAAGATTTCCCACCAACATTACAACACTTCTTCACTTTTATTTCAGATAGTCATATCCATCAAACAAGGCATAGAGAAATAAATCTTGTCTTACCGTTCTCTAGAACTTCAGGTCATAAAACTGACCTCAGCTTTAGGGGTCCTCAACTTTGGAGTAAATTAAGTTTGTCTTTAAAAAACAGTTGAAAGATCTTTTTATTTTACAATGACAGCTTTTGTTTTAGTACCCTGCAGTATACTATAGTCTTACTGACCCTCATATGCTGCTATTTACTTTTGATCATCCTTTACTATTACCCTTTAACATCTGTAACTTTAAGTTACTTCCATTAGGATAATCATGCTTCTGAAAATATGTTTTTCCCCTCTTTTTTATTATTCAACTTATTTGTCTGCGTGCCTTTTTTTGTTTATTCATGCAAGTGGAGTGGAACTCTGTATAAACCCAATTGGGTTTCGTTCCCCTCCTTGTACTGTATCCATGTGATATCCGTGCAGAACAAATAAATAAATAAAAATAAACAATCAGTTTGAAACCGTCTCAGGGACGCTCATCTGCTGCTCGTCGTCCTCATCGGGGGCTCGTCCTGACTGCAGTTCGTCGTCATAACCGACTTGAGTGGACAAAAGCTCACATTCAATGGCGTCTGGCACTTTGGAGAGGTGTTCTCTTGATGTATTAATCAGGTTTTTTACTGTACAGGGCAGATAGCAGGCAGCGTGTATGGCGTCATGTGGGTGAGCAGTTAACTGATGTCAACAAGGAGTTATGGTATCGGCAGGTGTTTGTTATATACAAAGAACACAGGTGCATTTTATTGATTCATCCACGACCATCACCTCATGTTAATGCACGGCCCCATGCTACAAGGATCAGTTCCTGGAAGCTGGAAACATCCCAGGTCTTGCATGGTCAGCATACTCACCGGACACGTCACCCATTGAGCATGTTTGGGATGCTCTGGATCAGTGTATACGACAGCGTGTTCCAGTTCCTGCCAATATCCAGCAACTTCACACAGCCATTGAAGAAGAGTGGACCAACATCCCACAATCAACAACCTGATCAACTCTATGTGAAGGAGATGTGTTGCATTGTGTGAGGCAAATGGTGGTCACACCAGATACCGACTGGTTTTCGGACCCCCCGGACCAACACAGATTTAGACAGATTTGTGAACAATATTTGAGAGAAATAGGCCTTTTGTGTACATAGAGAAAGTCTTAGATCTTTGAGTTTAGCTCATGAAAAATCGGGGCAAAAACAAAAGTGTCGCGTTTATAATTTTCCTCAGTGTATTTACTCAGATAATGTGCTGGTGACATGATGTTTAACATTCATTAGCACTCTTGTCATAAGCGCAGGCAGATGCTGAGCATGAATAAAACTCTCGCCGGTCTGATAATTGGAGTCCGTGCAGTAGAAACTCTTCACTGTTAAATGTTTCACCTTTAAGACCACTGTCCTGAAACAGTGTCATTATTAATTCTGTAGACGTTACAGACAGAAAGTGCATGTTGGAGCCCAGAACCTCTCAAAGGAAGATATGAATGCTTGTTCGCAGGTCTCACTGCAGACCTAGTTACTGTCAGAGGTTTCCCATTACTGAATGTACTATTTAAGGGCATGGGTTAGACTGCACTTCAGCTGCTCTGAGCAATTTTATACTCTACATTGATTGAAATGAATAAAACATAAAAACTACTAAGAACTAATGGAGTAGCTTTAACAGAACTGAAGGCCTGGCTTGGCATTGGTGTGTTTTTTTGTTTTTTGTTTCTTTGTGAACAATACCTATTTGGGATCCACTATTTCTGACCAAATTAATTTCACAGAAACCAAATACTTGTTAAATTCCCAGAGCACTCCGCTGAAGTTTAGCCACGCCCACTTATTATAGGCTTGGAGTTATTGAAGTGATCCGTGATATATATATATATATATAATTTGTTATATTATTATTATTATATCTCAATATAAAGCATTTGGTGTTATTTAGGTTTATTAAAGCTCTGTTCTTGTTTGCTGTTTTTCTCTAGAAAGATCTGGCAACACAATACGTCTCACACCTCTCTGTTCATTCAGTTGGGTTCTGGACACCATGACAGTGAAGAATTGTGGTCATTACTATTTGAACTTTGTTGTGAGTTAAACAGACAGTTTGCACAAAAATTAACAATCTGTCATCATTTACTCACCCTCAAGATCTTTCGAACCCTGTATGAGTTTCTTTCTTCAGCTGAACACAGAAGAAGACACTTCTTCTTGAAACTGAAAACCTCTTGACCTGATGGAAACTGACAATTGACGGTAGCCATTGACTTGCATTGTATTTTTGTCCATACTATGATCATCGACTGTCTGGTCGATATCTTCTTTTGTGTTCAACAGAAAATAAAAAGAAGAAAATAAATCACACAGGTTTGAAACAACTAAATGATGACAGAAGTTTTGTTTGTTTTTTAACAGAGATAAAAAAGAAATCAGAGGGAAGACATCGGGCACATCGTTCTAATGGATTATAACTGAGCACAGATAAATCATCAGACATTCTCCGAATTATTCATTTTAATTTGTTGTAGAATGCCGTTGTCACTCTTTTGAATCACTGAAGTGTGTGTGTGTGTGTGTGTGTGTGCGTGCGTGTGTGTGTATGTGTGTGTGTGTGTGTGTGTGTGTGTGTGTGTGTGTGTGTGTGTGTGTGTGTGTGTGTGTATGTGTGTTTATGTGAGTGTGTGTGTGTGTGTGTGTGTGTGTGTGTGTGTGTGTGTGTGTGTGTGTGTGTGTGTGTGTGTATGTGTGTGTGTGTGTGTGTGTGTGTGTGTGTGTACAGAACAGGACTAGACACTATGAACTCACTACTGTATTTAGCTGCAGTGTGTACAGTACATACAGTACTGCATTTACTTTAGTATCCCTGTCCCACATGGAAAAAACCTACATTAACATATATGTTTCAATATAGGTTTTTAATATATGTGACATATATAAAATTGGCCGTTTTCCTATATTATATGTACATATATGTACACATATATATGTGCATACATATACCTATATAGGAACATATATGCATGTATATATGCACCTATATGTTCACCTATAATAGTAAAATTAAAATCCATAGCTGCTAGGCAACATAAATAAAAGTCCAAAATGTAGAAATGTACATTATTTATTTACTCAAGATCAATCAAATAGTACAAAACAAAAAATATATAGTACAAGAACAAAAATAAGACAAAAAAATCTTTTTTTTTTTTCAAAAATATGAGCTACAAAATGACCAGATCCTGCCATTAGCTATATAGAAGACATATCTTGTATGTATAGGGCTTATATGTGGATATGAAGAAGCAATACAGACCTATATTTCCTGTATATGCACATATATGCACCTCAATTTTGCCTATATGTGACATATATATGCATATATGTGCATATACACTGCTACCAGCCTTCAGAAAAAATCATGACTTAATTAACGAATGTTCAGCAGGACTCTTGAGCGAACCATCAAACAATGGCAGGGTTCGCCTCAGTAATTAATAACTGCTGCCAGAACGCTTTACTGCTCGTAATGTTATTTTAGCCTCAACTCCACCTTTGAGTCATAGGATTATTTTGCCCATTTTTTGAAAATTAAGAACAATACGCCTGATCACTTGTTTCAATGACACACGATTTGAGGAATCACATGGGTCTGATTTTCAACAACAGAAAATAATAAATAAATAAATAAATAATAATAATAATAAGAAACATTAAATATTATAAATTAGGGTTATTTGAGCCCAAAGACATGCAGTTGTTGTTGTAGTGACTTTGAGCTGACAATAAGACTGTCATGTTGCCTTGTGTTTGGTCTGTTGTTGAATGCATCCAGACTCCCTGTAGATCGCTGAAGCTTCACTGGTCATGTAGATCATCATGTGTGAGATCCTGCTGCTGCTTTAATCAGTGCAGTGTCCTGATTTTACACTCAATATGAGAGCGCTCATACAGTATATGGTAAGATTGCTCTCCACACAAAAATACTCCTTTATTGGCATCGGTGGGTCCATGAAGAGCCTTAAACATCCATAGGACTGTTCCATTGCACAAAATGTTCTAAAAATGTTATTCACGCTTAGAAAATAATGGTTCTTTGGGAAACCAGAAATGCTTTTTCTATGCTATCGCTGTGCAAACACACTTTTGAGAGAGTTATTTTTCTGTTGATGAAATTATAAAGAGCATTCGTGTAATGCTGGAGTGCTGATACTCCTGAGCGCTGCACATCTGAGCAGAACTCGCTTCCACAATGATGATGATGATGATGATGATGATGATGATGGAGTGAAGTTGGTGGCTGTTGCTACGTGGTTGCTATGCTGCTTTGTTCTTTGCTGTTCGTTTATTAGGTTGTTTTGCTGGGTTTCCTGGGTACACTTGGTTTTTGCTAAGGTGCTCTGACTGGTTTTCAGTGCATTGCCTGTGTTCTGGCTGGGTGTATCATCCATGATACTTGCCTTAGCGAAGTCCACTTATTTTGGCATGAAGCTGTGCTGGACTGTGTGACATGAAGAGAAGCTTGCATCACTGCCCATTATTTTTGTTTTCTACACAGTCATTACACTATGGGAAAGTCTTGCCTATTGGTTTTGTATTGTGGAATTGTTTCTGGTCCAAACAGCTTCTGTTTGATGAGACGCAGGTGTTTTGCTTTTAATGCTGCCGAACTTGAGATCAACCAAAAGTGATATCAGCACGCTTCACTGTCACTAGACACTGAACTGCTTTCTTTGTGTCTATTGTTGTATTGTGCAAAACATTCCTGGATCAATGTTAAATGAATTTGTGCATTAATGATGCTGCCATCCATTTACTCCTTGACCAAATTTTTCATTTCCTGTAGATGGCAGCATTGCACAATCAATCCTTGTTTCTGCGATGGACAGCTGCAGTGCAAACCTCTCTTCTGACCCATAAAGTATGGGAACGGTTTTTCACTGAGAGTGTGTCAGCATGTTATTGCTTCACATTAGCTGACAATATTGCATTATGAGCTTGAACATTATACTAAAGCAAACACAGATGCTCAAAAAGATAAGCCCCTGGGTTTGGTGATGCTTTTTCGGCACAGTAATGGATTTGGGTAAAGACAAGGATCACACCAGATATCAGCCTTCTTTCCTTCTTATATCTATTTTCTCTGGCCTGTTTTGCAATTGCTTCTCATCTTTACCCTGTTGTATGCTCAAAGCAATACCAAATTGCTTTCTCTGTGACTGCTCATAAGCTCGAGACAGTTAAAGAGAGCATGAATGAGATGTAGAGATGTGCACACTTTTTAAAAAGGAGTGAAAACTCAAACGATTGGAGCGCCGCATCAAAACAGCAGCTGTTTGCATTGCTGTCATTTCTCAGCCGCCAGCTCTGCAATTACGCAGTTTTTCCGATTGTTTTTCCACTCATTATAGCAGCAGGCTTGTAAATGATGTTGAATTGTTTTTGCACAAACTAACTGAACAACACTACAAACATGCATGAAATGATTCACAAATACATTTTTGTCTTTCAGGGCAAAGATATTTCGTGGGAAGAAGGTCCAAGGAGATTATGATGTCAAAGTGGAGCAGGTAAGGCATCTATTACAGCTTTAGACCTGGGTGTTATTCTCAGCTTGATCACACAAACCATTTAAATATTGAGTTGGCGGCTTTCAACCGATTTGCTAACACCCCCAAACAAGTCTCTATGAATTATTAATTATTGTGCATACTGCATCCTTTCTAGCCATGATGCAATCCATTTCCATTAAGTCATGTATTAGTCCTCACTAGGAGCAGAATTCTGTGTGATGCTGCACAATCAAAGCAATCAGAATGGATATGATGTGTAAAATGCGTATAGCCATGTGGAGAGGGGTTTTGTATTTTACAGCAAACTCTTAAAAATAATGCAGTTGATGGTTTCATGAAGAATATTTAACAACCACGAGAACTTTCCACTGAACAACAGGTTCTTTACAGTGGAAAAGGCTTCTTTATTGTTCTCCACACCAAGAATATAATGGTTATAATGGTTCCTTTAAGAACTGATCACTGAAAGGTGCTTTGAGGAACCAGAAATGGTTCATCACTATGAACATGATACACGATTTAGAAACTGTTATTTTTGACATGGCTCAGTCATATAATGTAGAATAGTAAACACATTAAAGGAATAGTTCACCCAAAATTAAAATGGTCATCATTTACAGTACATGTTGTTCCAAACCTCACTTTCTTTTTCAAGGAAAACAAAAGAAGATATTTTGAGATGGTGTGTGTGTGTGTGTGTGTGTGTGTGTGTGTGTGTGTGTGTGTGTGTGTGTGTGTGTGTGTGTACTGGTATTCACGTTATGTGCAAAATGCAGAATCCAGCTATAAAAATACAATGAAATGTATAACACTGAAGGTCACAAAACTTATTGAATATATCAAATATAGGTCAGCACACTTAAATTAAAACAGGGTTTGGACTAGTGTCTGTGAATATTAAGCTGTGTCTCTGTGGGAATGAATGGTGCAGACGCATGGTTTCATTAACACACACACACACTGAAGTGTGTGACGCTTGCAATTATTTCAGTGTCTGCCACCTCAATATATGAGGACATGGACACATGAACATGATCTCTAGAACTGTCTGAGAGTCACTTCATGAGCATTTTACTGTTTCTTTTGAGAAAAACCCTTGTTATGTCACAAACATAAAGTGTTCCTGTAGCTCAATTGGTAGAGCACTGCGTTATCAAGCGCAAGGTTGGGGGTTCGATTCCCCGGGAACACATGAT
>NC_081798.1:26660198-26768482 GCF_963082965.1 Carassius carassius
TCTTTTTTTTTTTTTGTCTGTTCTGATTGGGTGGGCCAGCCGTCAGTTTGAGTGGGCCAGTGCCACCCTGGCCCTTATGTAGCGTCGCCCCTGGTGAGTGCATGTGTGTGTGTGTGTGCGTGCGTGCATGTGTGTGTGTGTGTGTGTGTGCATGTGTGTGTGTGTGTGTGTGTGTGTGTGCGTGCGTGCATGAGTGCATGTGTGTGCGTGTGTGTGTGCGTACGTGCGTGCATGCATGTGTGTGTGTGTGTGTGTGTGTGTGTGTGCGTGTGTTCACTGCTCTGTGTGTGTGCATTTCGGATGGGTTAAATGCAGAGCACAAATTCTGAGTATGGGTCACCATACTTGGCTGAATGTCACTTCACTTACACCAGTCAGAAATGGTCACTTATGTGTCTAGACTGACTCCTCCATTGTCTTTATGGCCATGCAATCGTTTAAAATAGCTTTTAGTTGCAAAAGAAAAGTACTCCCAGGTCATTTTCTAACACATGGTATTGTTTTTTTTTTTTTTTTTTATAATTCAAATATTTATTGAGTTTTTGCATTTTATAACAACAACAACAACAACAAAAAAAAAAGTATATATATTGAGGTGATATATATACAGTGAGGTTCAATGTAAATCTCTATAAACAGCTGATGTCAAAGTTACATTGTAGACATGTAGGTGCAGAAATTGTCCCATTGTTCCTTCATGGTTTCATTCGTACAGTGTAGCCTTCCCAACATCTTTTCGCATGCTGCATTTTCAGTCATTCTTTCTTTCCACATTCTAAGTGTTGGGGCATGAGAGTCCTTCCAAAATTTCAAAATGAGTCGAGAACATGTTACCAAAGCAGTATTTAACACTCTAAAAGTATATTTATTTAACATTGGGACTTCTCTTTTATCTCCGAGTAGACACAGTCTAGGTGACTTGGGCAAACTACAGGGAAACCAACCCTGCATGTAACCTAAAACACTGCTCCAAAAGGCATAAATCACTGGGCATTCCCAAAGGGCATGCATCAAAGTGCCTTTAGCTATTTGGCATTTCCAACACAAATCGTCTCTGCCAATACCCATTTTATAAAGCCTAGAAGGAGTATAATAATATCTATTAAGGATTTTGTATTGAATAAACTTGCCCCTTGCTTCTCTAATGTACAATCCATTATTTGACAGAATTGAATCCCATGTATCATCATCCATTGTACATGCTAAATCTCTTTCCCATATTACTTTCAGACTTTTATTTGTCTTATTTTTAACCCAGGGGCAAATATTATACCATTTTGAGGCTTTGCGCAATAGTGGAGGTAGTAGCAGAAAGGTTTCTATAGGATTTTTCCCATTTAATAGCTTAACACTTCCTTTCAAACAATCTCTGATTTGTAAATACTTCCAAAAGTGGTCAGGACCCTCCAAGTTAAATTTCCTTTTGACATCATCATATGACATAAATGTATCTGCCTCCATTAGATCACCTATAGTTCTAATACCTTTTCTTAGCCATTGTGCCCAGTAAATAGTCTGTTTATTAATTTTAATTTTTGGGTTATGCCACAAGGAGGCGTATTTTTGCACATATGTAACAAGCTTGTATTTTTTATGTACCTCCAACCACACCATTTTAGAAAATTTCAAGACAGGATTTTGCATTTTATCCCCTTTATTTGACTTTTGTGATAAAATATCTATTGGTGTGAACGGAGAGGCAAGCTCTTGTTCTATTAAAATCCAGTCCAGGTTATTTTTCCCTGCCCAATGTTTGGCCATCCTAGACATTTCAAAAGAAATACTATAATGTTCTATATTGGGCAGGGCCAATCCCCCTTCTTTTCTTGGTTGGCAAAGCCGATTAATATTAATATGAGGTTTACCACCATTCCAAAGAAAGTGTTTTATCATGTTATTGTAACTTATTAGTATTGGCCGTGGTATACACATAGGCAACATTCCAGTATAATAATTAATAAGAGGGGCTATGGCCATTTTCATTGTGTTTACTTTCCCCCATAATGTTAAGTTTAACTTACTCCATTTATCCAAGTTAGTCTTAATTTTGTTGAGCATTTTTCCCATATTGTCAGCCATAATATCATCAATATTTGGGTTCAATTCAATTCCAAGATATTTCATTCCTTTATCCAACCACCTAAAATTTAAACCAGTTAATAAACTATGAGTGCAAGCATGTGAGACTGGCATCGCCTCAGACTTATGCCAATTAATTTTGTATCCAGAGAACAACGAATAGTTATCAATAACTTCAAGTAAGGTTGCGATAGAGTTAGTGGGGTCTTGACTTAATACCAAAATGTCATCTGCGTACAAAAATAATTTGTGTTCCCTGCCCCCAGCGAATACACCTTTGATTCTTGAGTTTTCTCTAATTTGAATAGCCAATGGCTCTAAAAAGATAGTGAATAGCAGTGGACTTCAACTACACCCTTGGCGGGTTGATCTGGAAATATTAAAAAATGGAGAAAGTACCCCATTTGTGAACACAGCTGCCTTTGGTCCCGAATACAAGGTTCTAATCCATCTACTAAATTTTCCACCCAGACCGAATTTCACCATGGCGGTAAACAAAAAACTCCACTCTACCCTGTCGAAAGCTTTCTGGGCATCTAGAGATATAGCTAACACAGGATTTGCATTGTTTCTATTCATATATAAGAGATGCAATAATCTTCTCATGTTATCTGACGCAGATCTGTTCTTGATAAAACCTACCTGGTCGTTATGAATAATTTGTGGCAATACAACCTCTAACCTTGTTGCTAACACTTTGGATAATATTTTACAATCGACATTTATTAAACTTATTGGTCTTTAATTGGCTGGGTCGGTTAAATCTTTGTCGCCTTTTGGAATTAGAGATATTACTGCCTGGTTAAAACTTTCAGGAAGTGATCCATATTCAAATGCTTCATGAAATACTTCAGTCAAAAATGGGCAGAGTATGTCTATAAATTTTTGATAGAATTCGATTGGAAAGCCATCTATCCCAGGTGACTTTCCAGATTTCATTGCACCAATAGCTTTATTTACTTCAACCTCTGTTAAAGGAGTTTCCAATTTGTCTTTATCGTTTTGTGAAATTTTTGGTATTGTCATTTTGTCAAAAAATGCATCCATCCAATCCTTACTGACCATGTTCTCAGATGTATACAAGTCTTGACAAAACATTTTGAAAGCCATGTTAATATCTGAGGAAGATGTAACCAATGTATCATCCTTTTTGATTGCGGTAATTACATTCTGATTATCTATTTTTTTAAGTTGTCTTGCCAATAACCTTCCCGTTTTTTCCCCATTCTCATAGAAGTTCGTTTTAAGTCGAAAAAGACCATACTCTGCCTTCTTGTTATAGATTTCATGGAGACTAAATTTAAGCTGACAAATCTCTTTAAATTTACTATCATCAAATTTCCCTGCTATTTGTTTTTCCAAAGTACCAATATGTTCCTCCAAAGTTTGTATCTTTGCCTTATTTTCTTTAACTTTTTTAGAGCTAAAAGCTAAGCATTTACCACGAACAAACGCTTTCAGAGCATCCCACACTGTAGCCAACCTGTTAGTAGACCCCACATTTATCTCTAGAAAGTATTTGATATCCTCCTTCAATGTTGACACAAATTGTTCATCCTGCAGTATGCTTGAATTCAGTCTCCATCTTCCTTTACAGTTTTTCTCAACCTTTAAATTTATATGTAGTTCCACCGGTGCATGATCCGTTAAAGCGATAACACCTATTTTACAGCTCGATACTAAGTCAACACATGAATTAGAGATCAAAAAATAGTCTATTCGAGAATAGGTTTTGTGGCAGTGAGAATAAAAGGTGTACTCCCTCTCCAGAGGATGTATAAGTCTCCAAATGTCCACCAAGCCAACATCATCTTTTAGAGAACTTAATGCCAAACCTGTTTTAGTGATTGAAGTTACATTATTGGCACTTCTATCAATATATTCATCCAAATCATTATTGAAATCTCCACCTAATAAAACATGTCCCTGCAAGCTTCCCAACATCTTATTAACCTTATGTATAAAATTAGGTTCATCCCTGTTTGGAGCATAAATGTTGCATAAAACGACCTGAACGCCATTAATAAGTGCCTGGAGACATAAATAACGTCCAGTTTCGTCCTTAAATTGTTGTAATAAAACAAAATTAAGTCTTTTATTAATAAGTATCACAACACCGCGGCTTTTACTTGATACTGAGTTATGAAATACTTTCCCAACCCAATCCCTTTTTAACTTCAAGGCTTCATTTTCATTTTCAAAGTGTGTTTCTTGAATGTATGCAACATCAGTGCTATGAGACTTAAGATAACTGAGTATTTTTTTCCTTTTGATTGGCGTACCGCATCCATTTATGTTCCATGATACAATATTAATATCTATATTACCCATTGTTATGCCACCGCAAGTTATATAGAAGCCCCGCATCTTCCAGTCTACAATAGTTAAACAAATATTGACAGCTTTGTGTGAACCAAAATGTAAATAATACCACCTCACTTTGAAAACCCATACTGGAACAACCAAAAAACAAAACTAGCACTGACCTAAAAACGAACATGACAGTGCAAATGCCCTCTAGGCAAAGCTAAAGTTATCTCTGGTCCGTGTGGGTCCCACAGACAGCGAACTCCGCTCCTCTGGCTGTCCAGGCGATGCCCCAGCGATCCCGCCCCGTCTTCTGAAAGAACTTATCAACTCTCCCCCACATGTGTAGTAAAACCTGTTGACCGATCACTCCATCTCGTCTTGAATGTTATCACGTACAAATTTCTCTGCCTCCGCAACATCTTCAAAGCTCTTCCGTTCATCTTTCCATGTAAATCGTAATGTTGCTGGATGTGCAAGTGTGTGCTTCACCTGATGTTGCCACAGCGTTTTCATTACCGGGGAGAATAGCTTCCTTTGCGCAGCGCGCTCGGCGGTCATGTCCTCATAAAACGACATGCGGCAGTTCTCCCATATTATGCCTTTCTTCTGTTTTGCGGCAGCCAAAACTTTCTGTCGTGCAGAGTAACGAAGAAATCTCACAAGAATAATCCGAGGGGGTTGCCCAGGGTCCGGGTGAGGTCTCAAACTACGGTGGCATCTTTCAATTTCAAACTCGTCTCCACGTAGCCCCAGGCCCTCAGCGAGTATCTTCTTCACAAAATCGCTCATATTGCCACCTTTTTCCATGCCTTCTTTCACACCTATAAGCCGAATATTCTTCCTGCGACTTCTATTTTCCTGGTCGTCAACACGAGCCCAGAGTTGCTTGAGTTGTTTAGAACATTTACCGTTGTCTGCAGCCATGCTTTTCACCTTGTCCTCCACATCCGAAATGCGTCCCTCGGCCTCGCTCATCCGTATTTGGGTCGCAGTCACAGCGTTTTTTAATTCAGTCATGTCTGACTTAATAAAAGATACATCTGCTGCAACACCATTCAAAATAGCTCCCATTTTAGAACGCTTATGTCCATCTTCTGGGTTTCTTCTTGGTTAGCGTTGGTATTGCTAGCTGTTGCAGAGTTAACATTAGCATCACCCACCGTAACTGTAGGCAAACGAGTTTGTACACTCTTCTTCTTGGACCCCATGGATATGTTTTCCATCGATATCAAGATTAGTGACTTAAGAAGTCACCACCGTTCAGTAATGTGTTGTTTTGGGGAGATTAAGTTGTTTAAAACCAGCATTAGGTTGACGGGGTTCGGAGCTTTGCTACGGCGCGGCCATTCCCTGGTACCTCACCACGTGACTCCCATGGTATTGTTGAAATTCTAGACCACACGTTGCTAATTGTAAGCCAATGCTACTGATCTGAATTGTGCCGATACTTGTGATTTGCTGCATGCCCTTTACCCAGAGAAAAGGCCAAGAGTAATAGAAGAAATTGGCTATTGATCAAGAACATGTAGATAATAGAGCTCTAGTTGGAGTTCATTAACTATTTGTCTGCTGGTCACTTCTGCTTGCAAACACACCTCTGAAGTTTGGCTTACTGTCTGCTTTATTCCAGCATATCACTTATTTATCACTGCCTGAATGCGACTGTGAGCCTGTATCCTGTGAACTCATTTGGTCTTGTACAAATGGCAGCAGTCAATATGAGCACAGCTGAAATCCCATAATTAAACTGGACAGTTTATTGGGAACAAATCATTATAAAGAGCAACAAAGATGTCTTCTCCCAAACGCTCAAAAAAGCAAAGCATTGTGAATAGGAAAGCCTACAACAATATAATTGGATATTATATAACCAATTAATACCTATTCTGCCATAATTAAGCATAAAAAATATGAAATGGCTTCCCACAGCCAGTTTTATTGTGTATAAACTTCAATTTTTTTTTACTGCATATAAATTTCAAATTTTACTGCTCACATTGCATAACAGATGAATGTTAACAAGCCCAAAATGATGCGAGTGAAGGGAACAGCTACAGGTCATGATACACACCTACTGGTACTTATTTAAAATGACTAATGTGATTACAAGGTGTGGGGACATGACCAGAACAAAGGCGGGGAGACACTTGCTTGCAGTCAAAAAATAGAGTTTATTGACTCCCAAATAACATTGGAGACATTAAAGTTGGCCCGAACTAACTCCTAAGAGGCCACGTACACCCTTTTACACCCAAGGGTCAAACCATCCCAATCACAAAAAAAGAAAAATCATACACACACAGTATAAACATCAACATAAACTCAAGTAAATATGAAATTCAAAATAAATTAAGATCAACATGATCAAAATGACCCATACTCAGAATTCGTGCTCTGCATTTAACCCATCCAAAGTGCACACACACACACACACACACCCGGAGCATTGGGCATCATTTATGCTGCGGCGCCCGGGGAGCAGTTGGGGGTTCGATGCCTTGCTCAAGGGCACCTAAGTCGTGGTACTGAAGGTGGAGAGAGAACTGTACATGCACTCCCCCCACCCACAATTCCTGCCGGCCCGAGACTCGAACTCACAACCTTTCAATTGCGAGTCAGACTCTCTAACCATTAGGCCACGACTTCCCTCATGAGATGATCAAAATGAGATTATACAGGGCCGCTGCTGGCCAAATGGGTGCCCTAAGCAGGATTGTAATGTTGTGCCCCCCTTCCCTAAATATATTTAAAAAAACACCTCATGGGGTGAAAATAGAACTTTAATAAAATAAAAAAGTAAATAAATGAATTAATAAATTGTATTATTTACAAATGACAATTATAGCTCTCGACATTTACCTATGGCTATAACTTTAGTATGATTTAGTCTCAAGCCTTCAGAAATCATGCAAAAGTAAATCAAGCCATTTTATTATGATAAAACCATGGTTTATTTTTGTAAGGGTTGTGTGAATATTTGAATTAAATGTTTGGCCAATAGCCTAAACAAGGATTTGATTGTCCTTTAAGTGTAACACCCTTTTTGAAATTTTTGTAATTGTAATTGTAATTTTTCAAATTACCCTTTGGCTCCCTTTGCAGGCATTTGTAATAACATATTATGTAAATATTTTTTTTATTTCCTTCGATGAATAAAAAAAAAGAAAAAAAAAAGCTATGTTTTTAAAATATAAATATTTTGTAATAACAATATACACTACTGGTCAGTAATTTGGGGTCAGTAATTTTTTTTCTTTCTTTTTCTTTTTAAATAAAATCAATACTTTTATTCAGCAAGGATGTGTTAAATTGATAAAAAGTGATAGTAAAGAAAATATATTATTAGAATCTATATTATTAGATTTTTTATTTTATTTTGAATAAATGCAGTTCTTTTTAACCTTTTATTGATCAAATATATTAGCCAGCAGAACTGTTTCCAACACTCATAATAAATCAGAATATTAGAATGATTTCTAAATGATCATGTGATCGACTGATGTTACATGTGACACTGAAGGCTGGAGGAATGATGCTGAAAATTCAGCTTTGCGTCACAGGAATAAATTATTTCTTTTAAGTATATTCAAATAGAAAACTATTATTTTAAGTTGTAATAATATTTCACAATATTACTGTTTTTTTCTGTATTTTTGATCAAATAAATGCAGGCTTGATGAGCAGAAGAAACTTCTTTCAAAAACATTAAAAATAGTAATGTTTCCAAACTTTTGGTCTGTACTGTATATATATATATATATATATATATATATATATATAGACCAAAAGTTTGGACACACCTTCTCATTCAAAGAGTTTTCTTTATTTTCATGACTATGAAAATTGTAGATTCACACTGAAGGCATCAAAACTATGAATTAACACATGTGGAATTATATATGGAATTATATACTTGTGTGAAACAACTGAAAATATGTCATATTCTAGGTTCTTCAAAGTAGCCACCTTTTGCTTTGCACACTCTTGGCATTCTCTTGATGAGCTTCAAATAGCCCTTGATGCCTTCAGTGTGACACTACAATTTTTATAGTCATGAAAATAAAGAAAACTCTTTGAATGATAAGGTGTGTCCAAACTTTTGGTCTGTACTATATATATATATATATATATAGCCCGAAGGAGCGACGTGGGGCCGCCTTCCCGTGGGCTCACCACCTACAGGAGGGACCGTAAGGGGCCGGTGCTTAGACAATCGGGTGGCAGTCGAAGGCGGGGGCCTCGACAGCCCGATCCCTGGACACGGAAACTAGCTCTAGGGACGTGGAACGTCACCTCACTGGCGGGGAAGGAGCCCGAGATTGTGCGTGAGGTAGAGAGGTTCCGACTAGCGATAGTCGGACTCACCTCTACGCACAGCTTGGGCTCTGGTACCACACTCCTCGAGAGAGAATGGACTCTTCACCACTCTGGAGTTGCCCAAGGTGAGAGGCGGCGGGCTGGTGTGGGTGTGCTTATAGCCCCCCAGCTCAGCTGCCATGTGTTGGAGTTTACCCCGGTGAACGAGAGGGTCGCTTCCCTGCGCCTTCGGGTCGGGGATAGGTCTCTCACTGTCGTTTGTGCCTACGGGCCGAACGGCAATGCAGAGTACCCAGCCTTCTTGGAGTCTCTGGGAGGGGTGCTGGAAAGTGCTTCGACTGGGGACTCCGTCGTTTTACTGGGGGACTTCAACGCCCACGTGGGCAACGACAGTGACACCTGGAGGGGCGTGATTGGGAGGAACGGCCCCCCTGATCTGAACCCGAGCGGTGTTCAGTTATTGGACTTCTGTGCTAGTTACAGCTTGTCCATAACGAACACCATGTTCAAGCATAAGGGTGTCCATCAGTACACGTGGCACCAGGACACCCTAGGCCGTAGGTCGATGATTGACTTTGTGGTCGTTTCATCCGACCTCCGGCCGTATGTCTTGGACACTCGGGTGAAGAGAGGGGCGGAGCTGTCAACCGATCACCACCTGGTGGTGAGTTGGATCCGATGGTGGGGGAGGAAGCTGGACAGACTCGGCAGACCCAAACGTACTGTGAGGGTCTGCTGGGAACGTTTGGCCGAGTCTCCTGCCAGAGAGATCTTCAACTCCCACCTCCGGCAGAGCTTCGACCGGATCCCGAGGGAGGCTGGAGATATTGAGTCCGAGTGGACCATGTTCTCCACCTCCATTGTCGAAGCGGCCGCTCGGAGCTGTGGCCGTAAGGTTTCCGGTGCCTGTCGAGGCGGCAATCCCCGAACCCGGTGGTGGACACCGGAAGTAAGGGATGCCGTCAAGCTGAAGAAGGAGTCCTATCGGGCCTGGTTGGCTTGTGGGACTCCAGAGGCAGCTGACAGGTACCGGCAGGCCAAGCGGACTACAGCCCGGGTGGTTGTGGAGGCAAAAACTCGGGCCTGGGAGGAGTTCGGTGAGGCCATGGAGAAGGACTATCGGTCAGCCTCGAAGAGATTCTGGCAAACCGTCCGGCGCCTCAGGAGAGGGAAGCAGTGCCCTACCAATGCTGTTTACAGTAGAGGTGGGGAGCTGTTGACCTCAACTGGGGATGTCGTTGGACGGTGGAAGGAATACTTCGAGGATCTCCTCAATCCCGCTGTCACGTCTTCCATTGAGGAAGCAGAGGCTGAGGGCTCAGATGTGGACTCGTCCATAACCCAAGCTGAAGTCACCGAGGTAGTCAAGAAACTCCTCGGTGGCAAGGCACCGGGGGTGGATGAGATCCGCCCTGAGTACCTCAAGTCTCTGGATGTTGTGGGGCTGTCTTGGCTGACACGCCTCTGCAGCATCGCGTGGCAGTCGGGGACGGTGCCTCTGGGATGGCAGACCGGGGTGGTGGTCCCTCTTTTTAAGAAGGGGGACCGGAGGGTGTGTTCCAACTACAGGGGGATCACACTTCTCAGCCTCCCTGGGAAAGTCTATGCCAGGGTACTGGAGAGGAGAATCCGGCCGATAGTAGAACCTCGGATTCAGGAGGAACAGTGTGGTTTTCGTCCAGGCCGTGGAACACTGGACCAGCTCTATACCCTCTACAGGGTGCTGGAGGGTTCATGGGAGTATGCCCAACCAGTCCACATGTGCTTTGTGGATTTGGAGAAGGCATTCGACTGTGTCCCTCGCGGCGGCCTGTGGAGGGTTCTTCGGGAGTATGGGGTCCGGGGCCCTTTGATAAGGGCTATCCGGTTCCTGTACGAACGGAGCAGGAGCTTGGTTCGTATTGCCAGCTGTAAGTCAGACTTGTTCCCGGTGCGTGTTGGACTCCGGCAGGGCTGCCCTTTGTCGCCGGTTCTGTTCATGATTTTTATGGACAGAATTTCTAGGCGCAGCCAGGGGCCGGAGGGGGTCAGGTTTGGTGACAACACGATTTCGTCTCTGCTCTTTGCGGATGATGTTGTCGTGTTGGCGTCATCAGGCCAGGACCTTCAGCATGCACTGGGACGGTTTGCAGCCGAGTGTGAAGCGGCTGGGATGAGAATCAGCACCTCCAAATCCGAGGCCATGGTCCTCAGTCGGAAAAGGGTGGCTTGCCCACTTCAGGTTGGTGGAGAGTTCCTGCCTCAAGTGGAGGAGTTTAAGTATCTTGGGGTCTTGTTCACGAGTGAGGGAAGGATGGAACGGGAGATTGACAGACGGATCGGTGCAGCTTCTGCAGTAATGCGGTCGATGTACCGGTCTGTCGTGGTGAAGAAAGAGCTGAGCCGCAAGGCGAAGCTCTCGATTTACCGGTCAATCTACGTTCCTACTCTCACCTATGGTCATGAGCTTTGGGTCATGACCGAAAGGACAAGATCCCGGATACAGGCGGCCGAAATGTGCTTTCTCCGCAGGGTGGCTGGGCGATCCCTTAGAGATAGGGTGAGAAGCTCAGTCACCCGGGAGGAGCTCAGAGTCGAGCCGCTGCTCCTCCACATCGAGAGGGGTCAGCTGAGGTGGCTCGGGCATCTGTTCCGGATGCCTCCTGGACGCCTTCCCGGGAAGGTGTTCCGGGCACATCCCACTGGGAGGAGACCCCGGGGGAGACCTAGGACACGCTGGAGAGACTATGTCTCCCGGCTGGCCTGGGAACGCCTCTGTGTCCCCCCAGAAGAGCTGGAGGAAGTGTCTAGGGAGAGGGAAGTCTGGGGTTCTCTGCTTAGACTGCTGCCCCCGCGACCCGGCCCCGGATAAGCGGTAGAAGATGGATAGATGGATGGATATATATATATATATATATATACACACACATTCATAATAAACATTAAATGATGACCCCCCCTGCTCTGACTAGCCAGTAGACTATGCCTACACTACCCAGAATTCCTAATGATGGTATAAAATGGGAAGCAGGAAGGCCCCACTTCCTCTTAAACCCCACCCCCGAAACATGCTGCAGTCATGAACCCAGAGGAAAAAGGTAAGGAAATAAAACTGATAAACTTTGAATAAATAAATATAAAATTAACCTTTTTGTTGTCTCTTTTCTTTGACCTAATGTGCACCTTAGGCCAGAAAAATAAACCCAAAATTGTATTTAAACAAACAATAGAAAACAAACATTCATATCAATAATGTAAACCAAACAAAACACAAGGCATAGCCCAAAGATTAATGAAAATTTATGACATTGTCGCAAAAAAAGGCCATTACTCTACCTCCTGAATTATGCAATACACATAATTAGCAAATCAAGGTGGTGTTGCATTGTGAAAAAATAAACAATCCCAAACTTGTCCACAGCTATTAGTTAACCAAACGACTGATTAATTATGCAATGGATAATGACAGTAGAGATCTGCCTCAAACAGGATAATTGCAGATAAATGCTGCCAACACCATAACAGATGATGCAAAATAAATAAGTCAAATAAATATAAATGGGAATAGAGTTATTAAAATGATGTACAGTTGTTAAATTGTAATGAATAATAATGAAAACTGCACACAGACAGGAGCTCCTGTTATCTTTTATTATCTCATTGTTTGGTATAATAATAATAGTATTAATCTTAGTTTTTTATTAGTTGATTTCATGCTAAACAGTGTATTTTTTTCATACTATAATTAATATTGACAAAACTATCCACAAATAATGTTTCCATCTCACCCAGGCAATCTGATTTAATTAGACAAAAGTTGATGACTCAAGGTGTCCTTGCAAATAGCAAGGGCAAAGTACGCAGTACTCGTTACATATCTAAGGAAACCAAGGCTATGTTAGTAACCAAGTACATTCCCTTTTGATACTACACTTGTTCTGTGTTGTATGCCGTTAAGCTAGACGCTAGGTGACTAAACAGTAAGAACAGATTGTAATGAACACGTAAGAATATCCCAAACACGTCGGGGATGCAACAGTGACAGTCATCTAGTTGACCTCATACGGATCAGGCACCAAGGGACCTGAGAACGGATAGAGGAAAAGCTAGAACCAGGAGAGGCCCGAACGTAGTCGGGGTACTAGGCTGGAAATCGAGCAAAGGCGACCATGTTGGTGGCATTTATGCTGTCAGGATCTGTGTTTGTAACGCCGGAATATCCAGGTTATAGAAGTTGTCGAATGTGGACAGCGAGGCCCAGCTGCGATAGACACACCACTACTAGACCATGCCCACAAGGAGGCCATGCCCCTTGGGGAATGTGCTCTAACACCTGTAGGGACATTGTCCCTAAAGATATAAGTATGCGAGAGCTATCGTATCCACTATCCATTTAGATAGCATGGGATACGAGACAGAAAGACCTTTGTTTTGACCTCCAAAGCACACAAAGAGCTGTTCTGACTGACGAAATGAGGCAGAACGGTCAATGTAGGCTCCTGATCATCCTGAAAAGGAGGGAGTACGGAAAGAACAGGCCCAAACTCAAGATATGAGTGGCTCACGGAGAGTGCCTGAGAGTCTCCTACTCACTTATCCAAGAGCCACTAGCAGAGCAGTTTTTAGTGACAGAGAACGTAAGTTGGCAGTCTGAAGCTCCACATACAGCCAGCATTTCCAGGTAGTTGATATGGGGCTCGCTTTCTCCACTCTTCCAGATGCCAAAGGTCAGATGGCCTTTGCATAGGGCTCCCCAGCCCATCTTGGAAGCATCTGTGAAGATGACTTTCTGTCTGCCAACTATCCCCACCGCCACCCCATGCTTGTGACAGCCATAGTTCGCCCAAGGAGCCAGGGTTGCACTGCATACCTGGTTCACCTTGATCATTGGTGACTGTGCCGGTAGACTCAGGGCGGGACTTGAGGTTTTAGCCAAAATTGCAGCATCTGCATGTAGAGCAGGCCCAGTTAGCTCATGAGACCTAGCATCTTTTGAAGCCTTTTGAGTTGTCGAATGGCCAGAGTGCACTCCGGCGAGACTAAGGCCCTCATATGGGTAGAATTGACAATGAGCTCTTGGAAAAATTGATCCTGAGTCCCAAAACACTCTAGGTGGTTGTGGAGGAGGGATCTGTGAGCCAAAATGAGCTAGTCATCAAGGTAATTCAGTATGAGAACTCCCATCTGTCTCAGAAGGGAGAGAGCCACATCTATGCACTTTCTAAAAGTGTGGGGAGCCAGGGTCAGCCTGAACGGAAGGATCATGCATTGATATGCCACTCCCTCGAAGGCAAATCTCAAGCACCACCTGTGATGGGGGGCTATCTGGACGTGAAAGTAAGCATCTTTCAAATCCAGGGAAAAGAACCAGTCCCTTGGGTATATTCGCGCAAGGATCTGCTTCAATAGTGATCATTCATAATGAGCGCTTCATCAGGACCCGGTTGTCTTATATCGAGGATGCTTTGAGACAGCCATCCTTTTTGGGGATGAGGAAGTACTGGCTGTAGAAGACTGACTCACTCAGGCTGGGGGACCACTTCTATGTCTTTTTTTCCAGCATAGATTTTACCTCTGAGCGAAGGACATGCACATACTCACCTGTCACAAAGGATAGGACCACGGCATTGAATAACGAGAGCCTCAGAGCGAATTGCAGTACGTAACTTTGTTTTACCGTTTTTAACACCCCTTCTGACACTCCGGAGATGACCTGCCAGGCCTCGGCCCACGTGGCGAGGGGTTGTATTGGTTCGGGCACTGAGTTGCTGTAAGGAACTGTGGTGCCTGTAAATAGTGGAAGAGCAAATTTATTCTCTTTTTGAGTATGCTTGTGTTTTATTGAATCCGTTATAACAGCGGCGCGCTGCCAGGGCTCTATGCACGTCTCTATGCAGGCAACAAACACATCGCTTCGAGCACCAAGGAGCAGATCGGGTGATGGGAAGCCAAAACGAGGTAATTTGGAGGGTGGTCCGGTCGCAGCCCCTCTTCCTGACTGATGCATCAGGCTGACTTCTGAGGCACCGGGTCAGCACTATCTTGGGCTGGGGTCCCTGCCACTTCCAAAGGGGGTAGTGCATAGTAGAGCACGAATGCTGTCGGGGCTCAGTTCGCGGCATGGGCTGGTCTTCAGGAAACTTAGTTTAAATGGTCTGCTGAGTTGGCGCCGGCTTGGGGCGACTTGTGTTGCAGAGTCTGGGATGACTTATGTGCAACGGTGAAGCGCTCATCAACCCCATCTACAGCAGGGCCAAAGAGACCCGCAGGGGAGATGAGTTGAGGAAGGCGGTTTTATCTGCGTCCTTAATCTCCATCAGATTCAGACAGGATGGCGTTCCATCCAATGCCACCAAGCTGTCCTTCGAATGCCCAATAGCCTGGCCTTTGTAGCGCACAGGGCCAAGTCTGTAGCACTGTGCAAGCTCCATAAATGTGGCCAGGTCGTGCTCCACCTCGTGGGGTCCTGAGTCGAACCCATCCAATCCTCGGCATCAGAGAGCGCTATTGACATGCTGTCATCCAGCGGTTCATCCTCGGACCTACCAAAAGAAACTGGGGAGGGATCGATACATGCGGACCTTCAGTCGGCTTGAAATTGATCTCCTCTGAGTGCTGGGATCCTCTGCACCGCTGTTCCTTCCTTACAGGCTTCTGGGAGGAGAGAAACGGGAGTGCACGATGGGCGGAGTCGCTTTCTTCTTCTGAAAAGAAAGTTATCTGCGAGCACAGAGAGGCCAGACTCAAATCCATGCAATGTGGACAGGTCGTGTCAATGAGCGTAGCTTCTGTAGGCATTGCACGCACTCATCGTGCCTGTCATCAGCCGTGGCACGACATTTGCAACAATGGGTGCTGCTTGGGAGATATCAGTTGATATCGCTGATATCGCAGATGTGGCTGAAGGAGAATGAATCAGTTTGCCTGGGTGAGATGGCTGCTTAAATAGTCTGATGCCTCGCAACTTTCTCATAATAATGACATATTTTCTCATAATAATGGAAGTCAGAAGAATGCAGTTCATATTTATTTTGCTTTAGCATGGAGCTGCAGTTTCACAATACTTGATTTACACTTACGAGTAATAGTAAAATGCTGTAAAAAAAAAATCTTATGTTTGAAATGCAATTTACACCTTAACAAAGCCTCTCTTGTGCATGCCAATTTAATTTATGCTTACAGACTTATGTATACTTCCACAACATTTTCCATGTATGCAAATCTTTAAGGCATTTAATTACCAGCATAAATTGTTATTAAAAGACAGTTTATAGCATTATAGGCTTTAGATAACAGAACAAAGCAGTGTTTGCGGTGTTCCTGCATGGGTTTGACCATCAGACGTCACTAGCATGCCATCACTCTTGCCTTGTGTATGCGTCAATTAAGTCTTTATATATATATATATATATATATATATATATATATATATATATGTATGTATATGTATATGTATATTAGGGCTGTCAAAATTGCTCAAAATTGACGTTCGAATATTCCCTCTAAAAAATACACGAATATTCGAACTATTCGAACATCTGGTTGCGCATGTTGTCAATGACGCGCATTAAGTCAATAACAGGCAAAAATAATACAAAGATACATAACTACTTGTATAGATAGTCTATTTAAGTTTAAACATATATGACAACGTATTACCTACACAAAAACAAGGAAATCAACTAACGGCCAAGACTGCAGACCTCACGCTTACTCACCCTCACGTTCTCTGTGCATAATGGTTTAACTGAACAAACACATTTTTTGTGCAAGCAATTTAAGGTCGCGACTGTTGTCCCAAATATAGCAGGCTTCATTCAGTAATTGAAACAAATATTCTTAATATCAATTGAAGTTTTACAGCATATAGAACTGACATTGAATGCTCCGAGCGAGCTGTGCTGTGGTAAACATGGAACTTTTCCTTGACATGAAACGATAAATAATCAAACCTCGGATCCATTGCTTGACAGAACTCCCCGAAGCGTGCCCCATCCGCGATACTGATCGGTCTCATGTCCTTACAAATGAACGAAATTATTTTATCCGTTATGGCCTCTTGTCGTGTTGCAGACAAAGTGCGGCGAGCGAAGCAAAGTAACGTTAAGTGTCAAGACGTGACTGTTTAGCTGGATCTACACATTATGCCATGCTCATTTGGGTGCACATTTTTGAGATGTGACCTCATGTTGCTAGTGCTCGAATGGTATGCTAACTGTATATTAAATTGCTTGCACACAACTTTATCTCGCGGGTCAACAATTTTACCTCATTTTCTCTGCTGCGGTCGAGTTGGGCTCTGCACTTGCTGGCATCTTCCATGAAGATGCGTCAACTTTCAGCAGTGATGCTGTGCCAGACAGTGCCACTCCTGTGAGGCTGTGACCTGTCCCTGAACCCTCAGGCGTGCTAGCGCGCCCACTCGCAAAGCAGACAACCACGCCTCTACTATCGCGGGCCTTTTTTTCCACATTTTTTTTTATTTGAATATTAATTTTCACCTACGAAATTCGTTTTTTTAAAACTATTCGAATACATATTCGAATTTAGAATATTCGTTGACAGCCCTAATGTATATGTATATGTCATTAGGATCTGTCATTCAGACATTCTGTTATTGTTCTCATTTGTAAGTCGCTTTGGATAAAAGTGAAATTATATTACATTAGTATATTACATTTACATTTAATAATTTAGCAGTCGCTTTTGATTAAAGGATATGGTGCTTGTGGGCAGCTGTGGCCTAATGGTTAGAGTCTTAGACTAGTTATAAGAATGTCGCCAGTTCGAGTCTCAGTGCTGGCAGGAGTTGTAGATGGAGGGGAGTAAATGAACAGCGCTTTCTTCCACCCTCAATACCCATTGCTGAAGTGCCCTTGAGTAAGCCACTGATCCCCAGTTGCTCCCTGGGCGCTGAATATATAGCTGCCCTCTACTCCGGGTGTGTGTGCACTTGGATGGGTTAAATGCAGAGCAACAATTCCGAGTATGGGTCACCATACTTGGGAAATGTCATGACTTCCACTTTTATCCAAAGCGACTTACAAATGAGAACAATAAAAGAATGTCTGAATGACAGATCCTAATGACATCATGTAGATTGAGAAGTGGTCCAAGCACTGAGCTTTGAGGAACCCAAGTAGCAAGAAGTTGTGACTTAGAAACCTCACCCCTCCAAGACATCGTGAAGGACCTACCTGAGAGGTAGGACTTGAACCACAGGAGTGCGGTTCCAGAGATGCCCATCTTTCTGAGGGTGGACAGGAGAATCTGGTGGTTCAGATTCAGTCAGATCCAGCAAGATGAGTACTGAGGATTTGGAAGCTGCTCTTGCCATTCCCAGGGCTTCAGTATCCGAGAGCTGGGCAGTCTCAGTTGAGGGGGCATAAGATACTATAGATACTGTATACTCAATATACAGAGATACTAAGTCATATTTATGAGAAATTTTCTCATTGCTATGAATGACAGAATCATATTTTTTTTCTCAACAATAGTCTCAACAATGGTCTGGCTCTCAACGAAGGTGGTCGCATTTTCTCTCACTCTCCTCTCCCTTGCCTTCCCTGCTTTGCTCCTCTTTGTCTCGTAAACTCTGAGAGACTCTCTCTTCACTGCTCTCCAACTAAAAATCATGGATTTGATAACTGGTCTCTCAAAGCAATTGACATCATCTTTTGGGTTCGGGGGAACCTGACTGCCCTGCCGGAACGTTCGCAGCTGAGACTGAGACTATTAACCGCAATATGGATAACAACATGGAGATGAAACGCAACATGGATAAAATCATGGAGAAGCTCACGGCTTTGGAAAAAGCAATTGGATCGAGCGGAGACCAGAAATGGACAAAGAGAGTAGCCGTGGAATTGGAATGCGTTTACTCGCCCCAAGACCAAACAATTGCAATCTTATCGTCTTTCGGCTTCCCTCTACCAGCACTGGTCTCAGCCAAGGCCACTGCTGGAAACAACAACAACCCTGGAAGAGCTCTGTAGTGAGAGGTTCTCGCATTCCTCCCCCTGTCTTCCACAG
Source organism: Carassius carassius (assembly GCF_963082965.1). Lineage (NCBI taxonomy): Eukaryota > Metazoa > Chordata > Actinopteri > Cypriniformes > Cyprinidae > Carassius > Carassius carassius. The sequence continues at coordinate 26,678,916 of NC_081798.1, forward strand.
ACACCTGCTGATGTTGACTCTGTCTGGGACCTGAACAAGGCTGTCTCTATGGCAACTTGCTCTGACGCTATCACAATCTGCGGACTGAGGCACCTAGATTGAATCGCAACACTCCAGGCCTACAAATACACGATACATAAATAACACACACACAGATACAGATATGCATGCACCCCCAACCTCCCCCCATCCCTCGCCTTTGCCGCTTTGTACTGTCAGTCTGTCAAGCGGGTCCATGATCAGCGCTTTAATAGCTGCAGGATAGGACAGCTGCTGCCTGCACTAGATTACCTTGACCCCCCCCCCATTTCCCCCCCAAAGTATTGTGTTTATGGTGTATGTGCTTTTGTTGCTGAGGTGTTTTTCGGTTCCCATACTGAATAGACTGGGAAACAGAGCTGGAACCAGACTTGGCCCCTCTCCTCTCTCCTCCATTTTCATTGGTCCCATCCAGCCCTGAGTGGGGTCCCATTTCCCAGTTCAGCCCAGAGAGGGTTCCAGTTCCTGAGTTTATTTCAATTTCAGTTTTATTTGTATAGCACATTTACAACAGCCCCATGTTTGACCAAAGTGCTTTACAGAAGAGCAAGAATATTGAATATAAGAATATACACATACACGGAAAACAGGCCAGAGAACATTTTAAAAACACCCATTTAAAAATGTAACATCACAGTAGTCAATACACTAAATAAAAATAAAAAAGGTTTTAAGTAAGGACTTAAAAATAGACAAGTAAGCGGCCATTCTAATCTCTGAAGGCAGGGCATTCCATGGTCATGGCCCTGCCACCACAAATGAACGCTCCCCTCTACGGTTTAGTCTAACATGAGGGACCACCAACAAAGCCTGGTCACAGGATAGTAGGATTCTAGATGGAGTATAAGGATGAAGAAGTTCAGATATATAGACAGGAGCTTTGTTATTTAGGGATTTATATATGAAGAGTAAGATTTCAAAGTCTATTCTCTGACAAATCTGGCTGCGGCTTTTTGGAGAATTTGAGATTTAGATATACCGCAATATAAAGAATTGCAGTAATCTAGATGCGGCATCACAAATGCATGAACAGCCATTTCTGTTTTTGGAGTGAGAAAGTTTTTAATTTTATACAGTAAATGAAGCTGATAGAAACTGGATCCAATAACAGAAGATATATGTCTATCAAATTTTAAATGCTGGTCAACAATAAAACCTAGGTTCTGCACCCGCGAGGATCTAAAAACGGATAAACTTTCTAACTCAGGGCTTATGCACTGAGAGTTCTCATTTGAAATGAAAACAATTACCTTGGACTGCCCTGTGTCCTGCCCGTGCGTCATATGTCATTGCGCTATTTCTACGTCACTGTGCATGCGCAGTACTTTCCAGTTTCAGTTTTCAATCTGATCAAGTGTTTACATGTCCTCTCACTTAAATTACAAAAGGAATAAACCACCCTTACAATCCAATCAAAATTTTAGTCGGATCTGGCCAATTCAATTTGATTGACGTGTTTACATGTGACTTTTATTCTGATTGTGCTTTTAGTCCTATTACGATCGGATTAGAAGTGTCCATGTAAACACAGCTTCAGCCCCTCTCTGCTTGCCCTCAGCCCACCTTTGGCAATGGTGCATGCTGCAGGGGACTGCCATCCTCCAGTGTCATGCTGGCTGGAGTGTCCCTTAGCTCCACCTCCAGCCTCTAAACCCTGGACTCTGTCTCAGCACATCAACACTGCAGCTCCACCATGGCTCCTAGCTCCCTCCTGTCCACTGTGGCCCAGCAGTCCACTAGCTCCACTGGGCTCCATTGTCCCTCCAGCTTAGCCTTGGGCTGGCTTTGACCATCCTGTGCCTCGGGACTCCACTCCTCCTGCTGCACCTCATCCCTTAGTCCCTCTGGCTCCATCAGACTCCATCCCTTCGGCTCCTCCTCAGTCTTCTGATGCTACACTGTGGCCATCTGGATCAATACCTCTGCTTCAGTCACCATCTGCTCCGCCTTGGCCCTCTGGAATCTCCCTGTCACCCTGGTTCATTGGCTCTCTGTTTCCGTCTCTGTCACCTCAGCCATTCCTTCTCCATGGCTCCTTCCCTCCATTGGCTCCACTTTGGGTTGCTGTCATGGCTGTGGCCTGGGTCCTACTTGGCTCCTCCTGCTCCAAGCCCCTCCTGTCTTCTCACTGGCTCCTCCCTCCATCGCCCCCCCCCCCCAGGATGTCAGGATTCTGGATTGTCTGTGTCATGTTTTTCCCCGTTTCTGTTCCTGTGTAAAAAATATTTGTATAAAATAAAAAAATATAATTAAAAAATTAATAATTTAGAGATGTTTTAGAGTATTAATCCAGAAAAGTTATAAAAAACACAATTTGGTTTAAAACAATTGAGAAAATTAAATGTTAAATGTTTTAATACTTGGTTCATTATATCAATTAATACAGCATGCTTTTTAATTAATAAAATGTAACCATTAAAACAGAGTCTAGGAAAATAAATAAATCGAATAAAGCCCTAGTAATAACAGTCCATTTTGACTTTGTGGAGAATTTTATTTTAGGTCCCCATGAGAAAACAAGCTTTAGGTAGGTTTAAGGTAAGGGGATAGAAAATACATTTTGTACACAATAAACTTTTATACTTATGTAATGAACCCATAATGATACAAAAATAAAAATACCTGTGCATTTATGTGTGCATGTGAGTAGAGTGTTGCCTCAGATTTGTTTGTAAAATAATATAAATACTTAATATAATAATAAAATATATGTAACTGTATTTTTAAAACAATTATTGAATATTATTGAACAAGTACAATTTAAGTTTTCTTCTTTTTTTTTTAGCTACAAAGTAAAAGTACATATCCTGAACAATTGTTTAAATTCATGACCTGAGACGTTCCCTTTCAAGGGAACTTTTAACTGCGTCCTCTAGGGGGCACTATGGGGAACAGTATACCCACGCCACCATGCTGAGGGGAGTGCAGGCCAGAATCAGAAGGAACAAAACAGTGAGAATCAGGAACAAAAGTGACTGCTTTAAAAATGAATCCTAGCACGGAAGAGAGAGCTGAAAGCATCACTGACAGGGTTCTACACTGCTTACACAGTGTAGGCCAGTATAATAACTATAGTTACAGTACTCTAGGGACATTTCCCTTTTCAGTCTCCAGTAAACAGTATGACAAAACTTGTGACTGTCATATCTAAAAGTCTGAAAGACGACAGCTTATGGGAGGTAGAGAAAGTGTTTTGGTCAGAAGACATATAAATGTATTTTTGTACTATATACTACTGTAACAAAATTTGTCAAGTTTATTTATCTAATCAACAATATATTGTATTACTTTACATTCCTATTTGATATTTAGTTATTTTATTTTTAAACTTTACTTCTCTTGTAAGTTCATCTACTTACTCTACTATAAGATCACTTAGTGTAATGAAAATTGATGTTTCATAAATTATTGTTGTATTTTTTTTTTTTTTTTGCATTTTTAATTTATGTTGTATACTAAGACACTGAGCTGCCAAATAATTCCTGAATCCCAATAAAAGGTTTTTGATACAGTGTTCTGAATAGATCTCTCTCTAGTGTTCACTGGGAAAGTCTGTGTGTTTGATTTTGAGAGAAGTAAGGGTTTTTGACATGGATATTTGTACAAGTTTGTTTGTTACGAGAATGTGTTTATAGTTGTGAGAAAGTGGTGAATTATTTCAAGAATTGTGTGTTAGTTATCGAGAAAACCTAAGACAGTATTTAGGACAATTTAAACAATTGGAAGATATTTGGGTTAAGCAATGTACCCTGATCATATAAAACGATACAGTCAGTACATTATAGTTAAATTAAATTGTTATATGCATTTATTTCTGTTCAAAAGGGTGGAATTTTTTTTTAAATAAGATTCAAATAGGCCTATTCCTGTTTCCCTCTATAGTGAACAACATAAATCATTTTTTTAATCTTCAGGTTATGTTATAACAAAGGATTTGATGATAAAATAAACTGCATAAATAATTGGATTTTTTTAGCACTCATTATAATTTACTTTTAAAGCAATATTACCCAATATTACCTAAAATCTATTAAAAGCCTATTCAGTGACTAAAATGGAGTGTCTGAATATATTCACAGTTACAGTTAAAATATAATAATAAAATATAATAGGCTAATGATAGTCGGAGCACATATGAACTTACTGGTAATAGTTAACACATCTCTAAAGAAAAAAATAATTCACTATACAGTAAAACTTATTTGTGAAAACTAGATAATCGTATTATCAACAGATGTCTACTATTTCAGAGTTCAGGTTTTGTTTTATGTTTCTATTTTTTCATGGCATACAGCTGCTTACTACAAGAGCAGTTTATTGTAGGCTACTCTATATCTACTGAAGACTTATGATCACAGTCGTAGGGAGACAGTGGCATAGCGAGTCATCCCCAGAAAATTTGTATGGCTGCATATGAATCAATTATATTTTCCTCTTTAATATTTGCAGCATTAAATAAACATGAATATTTGAATGCAAGTTGAAAACAAGCAGAACAATTTGAATACAAATGAATATCTCATGAATCGATCAATCAGAGTTTTTATAAAAGTCAGAATGACAAATGACAGACTTTTTTCTAAATAGGTGGAATTTTCACATTAACTTACCCAATATAACATGATTTTATTATCATAATTTTGACTTTATTCTTAACATATTATGAGTTTAATCTTATTTATTTAGTTATTTTTCAACGTGGCACAAAAATATTGCGTATGGCTTCTGAATGCAAACACAATTTTGGCACAGTGGCCCAAAAAAAAAGAAAAATGAAAAAAAGTGAGGGGATATTTTAAGTATTTGTTAATAAACTTTTCTGAGTCAGTATTTCAAAAATAAATCGCTATCTCCTCATTGGATGTGCCTTTAGAGAGAAATGCATCTTTACAGATTACATAATACTACAGTAAAACAGTTTTTGTTTCTGATTTTAATTATTGAGTTCCATAGATATATTTATTGTGTCAGTGCAACGCTCCTGCTTAAGAGGACAGAAATCACAGCCTGTTTGTTTTCCTTACTTAAAAGCCCAATGTTTTGTTCATATTGTGAATGTACACAACCACAAATAGACCCTTTGCAGTTCTAAATTATGTATACTCTTACTTTTATGAGCAAAAAATACGGCATATTTTTAAGTTTCCACTCTTTAAAAAAAATTGTGATCTCGCTGCAAAGCGCACTTTAGCTTCCACTCTCCGCACAAACTACTGGATATGTGCCTAACAGCACTAATTAATTTATCTAGGTTAAATGTTTAAATTAATAGTGTGAAATGCATGAAGTGTTTTATTACTGTTTATTTTAAGCAAGTTGTGCTGGTTTGAGAAGGCTAAACTGATCAAACATAAAGCTCAACTCATTGTTTGCGCTGCCACTGCCACTTGGTCATTCCTTTAAAAAACTAAAAAACCAAACATAAAATGTTCTAAACTAAATTTACTTAATAAAGAAACAAAAAGTAATATGACCACTTTGACATCAAAAACCAAAATGAAACTATTTTAATAGCTGTGTAAAAGGGAAGAGAGAGAGAAAAAGCCACCCCGACTACGGACTGTTTGACCTCCTGCCCCCTGGTAGGAGCTTCAGGAGCCTCCAGACAAGGACCAGCAGATTCAGGAACAGCTTTTGCCCTACAGCTGTCTCCTTGCTGAACTCTGCCCTCTGACCCCCAACCCCCACCCACCCACACCATACACACAGACTCCTCCCCCTCTTCATCACTACATCTGACTGATTTAAAACAAACAAAAAACAGTAAACTCGTTATTACTTGCACTACTGTCTGTTCATCCAGAATACTGAGGAATCCATTTGCACACTGAAATATTTTCTCTGCACTTTGACTTTACATTGCAATAGTGTAAATGATGTTCATATGCTCATAGTTCTGTCTATAGTGTACTGTATAGTATGTTCATAGTACACCTATCTGTATATCATGCTGATAGTATTTAAAATCTGTAAATTATGTCCATAATACTGCCTTATTTGTATATTTATTGAACATTTGTAACATATTGTAGACCTTGTATACTCTCTACTTGTTGCCTTGTACCCTACATGTGCAATGACAATAAAGTTTAATCTAATCTAATCTAATCTAATCTAAAAAGAAGTCATGGTATCCAGTCGGACTTGGGCTAATAATTCTTATAAACTGTTGGACAAGGGCCCTTGGAGGGCTCTGTTCAATCCCTTGTTTTAAGTAATAGTACCCCCAGCTCAGCGCCCCCAAACTGCCCGGACCCATATGCACCTGCAGATGTATACTTCAGGTACTGTTATCATGATCATTACCATCTTCAAGCCTTCCTTGGGGCAAAATAGTCCAAACCAAATGATTATCAATGTACTTATTCACACGTACATTTATCCACATGTACATTATCCAGATGCTTATTCACATGTATGTTAACCAGGCGCAAATTAATAATAAAAAAAAAACAATTCTTTGCTACATCACTGCCATGCCACCACACAGTTTGAGTGCAGCTCTGACACGTGACTGTGACGTCTTACGTCTCATATCTTATGTCTGATGTCTGAATACTATGGGATATACAGTTCTCCTCTCAGTTTGCTTAGCAATCAGCAAAAAGTGCATAAATCACACCCCATATGTGTCATGTGTGCATGTCAGCATGCGTGTATGTGTGTGTTTGCTCCAGCTCATGCTGGCAAATGTCACAACTACAGTACACCTATTTTAGGGGGAAAATCCTTCATTCTCCATTGATGGTCATTCCAAAATATTTGTGTAATCTGGCAAAATAAATTTGCAGCAAGAAACATATAGACTGCTAGTATTTCAGTATGTTAAACTATATTTTTACAAGTAACAATTTATTTAAGCTCTTTTGAACTTGTTTGGTCTTGTACAAATGGCAGCAGTAAATGTGAGCACAGCTGAAATCCCATAATTAAATTGCACAATTTATTGGGAGTAAATCACTATAAAGAGTAACATTTATTTAAATTCCTTCAGTCCTACAGAATGTATCTTCTGCCAAACGCTCAGTAAAGCAAACCATATTGACTAGGAAAGACTGCAACAATATAATTAGATATTATATTACCAATGAATAACCACTGTCCAATAATTAAGCATAAAAAATATGAAATGGCTTCCCATAGCCACTTTTATTGTGTCTGTGCATAAACCTCAAATTTAACTGCTCACATTGCCTAACAGATTAATGTTAACAAGCCCACAATGATGAGATTGAAGGGAACAGCTACAGGTCATGATACACACCTACTGGTTCCTATATAAAATGACTAATGCGATTACGGCCATTACTCCACCTCCTGAATCATGCAGAACACATAATTAGCAAATCAAGGTGGTGTTGCATTGCGAAAAAAATAAACAATCCCCAACTTGCCCACAACTATTAGAGTTAAAGGAACACTTTAGATTAAAAAAAAACACAGGTTGTGCAAGTTTACAGGTCAATGAAGTCAAATGTCACTGGTGTAACAAAACGACCGATTGATTATGCAATGGATTATGACATTAGAGATCTGCCTCAAACAGGATAATTGCTGATAAATGCTGTCAACACCTAGAGATGATGCAGTCAAAAACATATCAGTGGCAATAGAGGTATTAAATTCATGTACACTCATTAAATTCTAATGAATAATAATGAAAACGTTGAAATTGTTCAGAAGGGTCTACAGAACTGCACACAGACGGGAGCTCCTGTTATCTTTTATTATCTCATTGTTTAATATAATAATATTAAATGTACTTTTAAATGTACTTATTAAATGTACTTAGTTGATTTCTTCTTTAAAAAATATAATTCATATTTTAAAAAGTCAAGCCTTAATGTCAAGAGATAATAATACCCTTTGAAGACAATTTACAGTACATGCTACTATTTAGTAATCTTAATTAATGATGTTTCTTAAAAAAATAATCAGAAGAGTCAATGACTATAAAAAGGAATGTTTATGGACTATTTTGAAGAGGCAGCACAAACGACTAGCCTATTAAAGTAGATATATAAATGAAAGCTAATAAATATTTCATTTGTGACTGAGCAGACTAAAATGGTAAACAACAAATAAGCTTATATAATTTGAGATCCTTGTCATGATTTTAACGCAGATATAACATATTTAATTAGCACTTTATTTTGATAGTCCACTTCACGCATTTGCTTTGCAACAACAGTACGTCAACTACCAGTCATTAGATTGATAGTAGACTACTGTCCCTAAAGTAACAGTCTACTACACTGTAAAAAATAAGTGTCATTTTAACTGTAAAAAATTGTAAAAACGCTATGAAAAAAACTGTAGGTTTACAGTAAGTTCCTGTACTATATACAGGGAAAAACTGTAAAATATCTAACCAGACATTTCATATAATTGTACAGTAAAATGTAAGATCAATGTATAATTTACATAATTTGTAAACTGATATTTCCTGAATTCCCTGCGTGAGACTCCATCTTTGAAAGTATTTTGTTTAAATAATCATGTTTTTTAATAGCTTTTGTTATCAGTTATGTACATTTGGGCTTTATGTTACATATTATGTTGTTTAATGAAAGTTTATTGCATTGTTTAAGTATCATGCTTGTTACCATGATGGTGTTTTGTGTTTGCATGAATGACTCTGAGCACCTTCTATATATATTAATATATACTTCTGGTTGTGGCAAAGCTACTTGTGATGAGCTTTGATTCTTTATGTGGCTATCTCTTTTACCACCTGCATTATTTTGGTGGTGGTCAATATGTTAAAGGTACAAAGCAGAGCAGTGTGCGTTGTCGAATTTACTGGTTTACATTCAAATTTTCTTGTTTGTAAATTACAGCTTTATAATAATTTTTGACCGTAAATGTGTTTACAGTTTTTCTGTATTTTTTACAAAATTATTTAGTAAAAACTACAGAATTATTTTTTTACACTGTAATGCTGTAATTAGAGCTAAGCCCCATTCAGACAGTAATTGTTTCTCATGGGGATGTAAGAGATTTTCAACATTTACAAAGGTCAATGATTTTATTGATTTTATTGTTGTCCGAATAATCCCTGGCCGAATTACCTACTGTTTTTTGGCAAACACCAAGGTTGTGTGGTAATTTAACTGCTGTCCAAAATCCACATCTTTGAGTTTACAAGAAGAATTCAATTTAAGATTAACTGTTTAAATCCTTTTGATCACTGCCGACTATTGTACGGTAATCGCACTTCACTGTAATTTGCATGCACATTTATTACTGTAAATAAATGATTGGAAGTATTTACAAGAACAATATTTCATAACTGCTCCACCACAGCAAGTTGGGAACTGTTAATAAAAAAAAGAAGAAAGAAAAGAAAAGCACACAAACATTTGAAATAATTTATTATTATGGCAGCAACAAGTATGCAATGTGATTTTAAAATATGTATTATATAGGCCAACAATTTCATACACAAAAATATAAACCAAACATCTTTATGTTTGCCTTATGTAAATCAGAGGTTGCATAAACTTATTTCTGCTAATCGTGAAAGTTAAAGTAATCTCCACATTTTAAAGGGATCCATCATTTTGAGAGATAAAGTTCAAGACAGAAAACCTTTTTAATATAGTTGGTCTGTTTTCCTATTTTTAAACAGATGTTAAAAAATCAAATAATAAGTAGAATATTATTAAAGATGAATTTATTCTTATGACAATCATGTAACTGGGTAGGTCACCGGCACGTTCCCAGGTGCGGAGGATCACAGAACTCGCTTTTAGACCGTGAATAAATCACCATCTGAATCTAGGAGTTTTATTACTGAGGTGGAATGTAAATTTATTTTTACAGATATCCATGTGAGAAATAATTACCATCCAAGCAGAGGTAATCTGCGCTGCTCTCAGTAGATTGTGCTGGTTATTATGAAAATTATCTGCTGCATCTGTATTCTTTACTGTGCGTATTATCAGTAAATCATCCACAGAATTGTTCCTTCCCACTGGGCTTCATATATTTCTATGTCAGTTCTTAAATGCAAAATCTGTTTTTTTTACTGCTGATAAGCTTTTGAATTCTGTTCACTGCAAAACACAATCTATACATTTAATGTCATTTTGGCAGTCTTTTGATGTTTCATGATAGATCGTTGTATCTGCCTGTATAGCTGAAATGGTAAAGGTTTATCTCTTCCAGTTTACTACAAGTTACAGAACAAAATAAATATGTATGAACATCAGAAGGTTTGTCGACCATCAAAATAATGTGTAACATATTTATTTGTATTTTTCTTTTTGTTTCAGGCTGAGTTCTCGGAAATCAACCTTGTGGCTCATGCTAATGGCGTATGCAGTGTGGACATGCAAGTGATCAGAAATGGAACAAAAGTGGTTCGGTAAGTTCAACAACAATAATCTTCAGACATTACAGCAGTGAGCCCAATATAAGTTCATTATATTCTTTTATCTGTTTTTTTCAGCATTTATTCATCATTCTGTATGTTTCCAACCACCCATTTTTATGCGCATTTTGGGATATCGCATAAAAAATAAAAACACTGGATGGAAATAATATTTTATTTTTTTTTTAAATAAATTCCTTAAGGGACATCAAAAAAGACAAGTGACTTTGTGATGGGATGGGGTGTCTTGATTAACCAGCGTACTGATCTTGTTGTTAGGCATTTGAAATGCTAGTTTCTGCAGACTCCGAAAATAAGATAATATGACGTTTTTCGTCTGCATGCGCTGAAGCTCGCAATTTATTGTAAACTAAAATGATCATATTCAGTGCCTTCTCCTACTGCAGCAAATTTAAATTTTCTTTGTGATGTTTAGCGCGTGTTAATCAAGAAATAATGGTTTGTTCCCCTTCGAGGGAACATCGAACTGCAAGGTGGAATGACACTTTGGGGGAAGCCCCTCAGCGTAGCGCCTCTGAAGAATGAATGAAACTAAGCCAATCTTGATTGGTGTTGCGTCATGACGTAATGTGTGACGGCATATGCCGAAGCTATAAAAAGGACGCCAGCACACAACAGAGACAGCTTTCTTTTCTTCAGCAAGCGCTCTCTGTCTTGTTTGTCTTATTTGGTGTTGTATTGTCTAAACAGTCACTATAAGCATGGCGAGCACAAGCAGTTTCATGAGGTGTGTGCATCTGTTATATTACGGGTGGGGACACACTCCGTATATGTGTGCACTGTTGGGAGTGCAGCATGCGCGGGCAGCTCTCGAGGGGGCTGCTTGCGCGGATTGTGATAGATTGCCAATCCGTGTGCTGTGCTCCCACCTGGCTATTTTCAGTGAGGATGGCCAGGCTCGCGAGCCCTGTGGTGTGGGACGGAAACGCTCTTCTTGGGGCTCACAGGTGGATCTGGCGGGGGATCCCGAGACTGCCAAGGCACACTCTAGCGATTCATCCACCAGTTCCGATGCTCTCTCACCTCACGCGGAAGCCCGCCCCGCGGCTTCTTCCGCACAAGTGGAGAGCCCAGTGTTTGAGCTATCTGCTTCCGAGGAAGTAGACGTGCTCAGCATTGAAGGCGGGGATTTTGGGGATGACTCGCCACCCCGTGTACCCGCATATGATGAGCTGGTGGAGGTTGTCTCTCATGCAGTGGCCCGTCTTAATATCAGTTGGCCACATGAGAGGCAGGAAACGCTTATTAAAAGCAAGTTGGACGAGCGTCTCCTGCAGCACAGAGAGCAACCTCATCAGCGGTGTTCCCGTTCTTTCCCGATTTACACAACAATTTTGTAAATTGTGGAACAAACCACACTTATCTCATGTGTCCAGCACCCCTGTGCTAACTCGGGTGGAACAACCGCTTACAAAGCAAGTATTAAGCATACCAATATCAGGTTTTTCTGTTTGGCCTAGCTCTCTCCCCTGGCACATTTACAAAATCTATGGATGAAGCTCTAGCACCGCTGAGGCTTCAGGTCTCAGGGTTCTCAATTATATAGACGACTGGCTGATTCTAGCCCAGTTACAAGAGCTGGCAGTTCTGTATCGAGATGTTGTCCTTGCCCACATCCAGAGCCTGGGGTTGAGACTCAACACGAAGAAGAGCGTGTTGGCACCAGCCCAGAGAACCACGTTCCTGGGAGTGGTGTGGGATTCGGTCATGATGTGGGCACAATTGTCTCCTGCACGGATCGAATCCATCCTGGCCATGGTGACCAGGATAAAGCTAGGCCAGGCCATCACTGTAAAACATTTCCAGAGAGTGTTAGGTCTAATGGCAGCAGTATCCAATATCATTCCATTCAGTGTCCTGCACATGAGGCCCTTGCAGTGGTGGTTGAAAACCAAGGGGTTCTCCCCGAGGGGAAACCCATTTCGCATAATCAGGGTTACGCGCAGATGCCTTTGTTCCCTATCTATGTTGAAGAGAGCTTGGTTTCTGTCCCAAGGTCCCGTGCCGGTAGCGTCATGTCGCCGGAAAGCCGTCTCGACAGACACCTCCCTCACGGGCTGGGGCGCAGTCATGGACGGCCGCTTTATGAGAGGTCTATGGCAGGACCATCATTCCTCCTGGCATAGAAACTGCCTGGAAATGTTGGCGGTGTTCCGAGCTCTGAGGAGCTTCCTGCCTGATCTCAAGGGTCATCACATCCTTGTGAGGATGGACAATATGTCAGTGGTGGCCTATATAACCCATTAAGGGGGTCTGAGGTCTCGCCCTTTATGCAGACTGGTGCATCAGATCCTCTTTAGGTCCCAGGGGATATTGTTGTCTCTCAGACCAACATACATCCCAGGGAATCAGAATCAGGGAGCAGACATCCTGTCGAGGCAGGGGCTGAGGCCTGGGGAATGGAGACTTCATCCCGAGGTGGTGGAGTCAATATGTCAGAGGTTCGGCCCAGTGGAAGTGGATCTATTCGCATCTCGAGAGACGACTCACTGTCCACTGTGGTTCTCCCTCACACATCCAGCCCCACTGGGGTACAGACGTGGCCGAGGCTGCATCTGTATTCTTTTCCCCCGATCGCTCTGCTCCCGGGAGTTCAAGAGAGGGTTTGTCGCAACGGCATCAGTATATTATTGGTAGCCCCATTGTGGCCGGCCCGAGTATGGTTCTCAGACATAATATTACTTCTGGACGGCCCTCCATGGGAGCTTCCCATCAGGAAGGACCTGCTGACACAGACAGAGGGCTCAATACTTCACCCTCGGCCCGAACTATGGAAACTGTGGGTCTGGCCCCTTAGGGGGCACAGTACCGAGAGGCCAGCGACTGTAACCCTTGTTCCCCGAGAAAGGGAATGAGAACTGCGTCCCTTCGCCACACCTCCCCCTGCCTGGGAGCACTTGCTTCATCACAGAAGCTGTCTCTGTTGGGTGCCGGCGTCCTTTTTATATGCTTCCGCATATGCCGTCACACATTACGTCATGACGCAACACCAATTAAGATTGGCTTAGTTTCATTCATGCTTCAGAGGCGCTATGCTGAGGGGCTTCCCCCAAAGTGTCATTCGACGCAGTTCTCGTTCCCTTTATCGGGGAACAAGAGTTAAAGTCGCAACCCGAGACGTTTTCATCAACTAACTGTATGAAAATGCTCATTTACAAATGTTTTATGATGTTCCAATTTTGCATACAATTTTAATTGGGAACTTTGGGTGGAAACATAGCTAGTGTTACTGTAGGTTGTTTGTTATAGTTCTACACAACTAATAGTCATTCAATTTACTTGAAATTTAGATAAAACATGTTGGTGTGGTGTGATGTATTTTAGTTTGATTTAGTTGTATTAAATGTAATTAAATTTGAAGTTATCAAATTAATAAAAAATTTATATAAATTACCAAACAGTAATTCGTGGCATTAAGGAAAACTGATTTTAATTCATGTGTGTTAGCTTTGCATCTATATTCTGTGGCAGCTCCAAACTGAAAATGAATTTTAAAAACCTTTGCTCTAAGATTTAGAGTTTAAAGTTGCAAACAGTAGTTTATACTTGTTTTTCAGGTAAATAGACCAAAAATATTTTGGTCACATACTGCACTCATTTGTTAAAATACATTGTTACCAGTAACTTAAAAGTCCACATAGGCAAACTGTGTTTCATGGTTCAAGTGTTTAACAAAGGTTATAATATTAAAATTTAAACTGATGTGATTTACTGTCATGATGCCCGCAAAATGTGGTTCGACAGAAAGCCAAAATACAACTTATGGCAGTGTGGGTGTGCAGGCTGAGAAATGCCCGTTTACTCATGCAGGCGGGATTGTATGAGTATGTCAGGGTGGATTTTCCTATTACCTATGACTCTTAATGAGTGTGTGTGTGTGTGTGTGTGTGTGTCAATATAAGAATTGATTTGACTTTTATTGATGTGGGCGGATTAAGAGTATCACATTAGAGTATCACGCAACTTTTTAATAGACTGTTTTTCCTAGTGTTGCTGATGAGGAAAATTAAGTCCAATTTCTTTACAGTTTGTGATAATGGATAAATGTCTGATTCACTTTAGAAATGTTGCTTAAATAACTAAAAATAAATAATCAAATTCAAAGAAATGGCAAGTACAGGTGTCTGAAATATTTTGCACCATATATCAATATTCATTACAATCTTTATTATTTTTAATGTAAATGTCTACTCTTATACCAATTTGTGTTGCCTCTTTAATCAGAAAATAGTCCTAATTGAGGGGGGTTACATGGGCCCAGAGCTTGACAAAACCCTCAACAACTTTTACTAAGCAAATCAATAAAGTAAACAACAACGTAAAAATGACACATCATTTCCATGTTTTGCCACATGATCCATTTCCTCCTCTTTCTCCCTTACAAATGCACAAACATATAGTACTATGGACACACAGCCATGCAGAAACGTCTAGTTAAGATACTTTAAGCTAAAAAAATTCAAAAATTCTAAACATTTCTTACTAGCAAGATAATAACGCCACTGTTGTTGAAGCAGATAAACTTACAGTTTTGCTATTAATATAGACGCTGCTGCCAAACAATGTTGAGAGACACACAGACTCCAGAGGAAATTGACACACACTTTCCACTCTGTCTTCAGTAACGTCATTATTAACTGCATTAGCTATCAATCGTTCAAGGCTCCATTGCTAGGTCTGACATTTTGGAACTAGCAGCAGAGGCACTGGATTGAGATGCATAAGAAATGAATCCTACTGACATGATAAATGTGTTAAAAATACAACATCTGAACAATGTTTTGAACTGCAGACAATGTGGCTGCGGGTAAATTTCTTCTTAAGGGTAAAGGCTTTGCTTAATTGGCTTAGTATAATGTAAAACAATACACACTTAATTAAACACTACTCAACTGAAATGTTAAACAGATAATAGACTGACAATTTTGCTATGTTTTCGATATATGTTATTGATTACACAGGTCCTTCAAGCCTGACTTTGTCTTGGTGCGACAGCACGCTTATAGCATGGCACAGAATGAAGATTTCCGCAATATAATCATCGGTTTGCAGTATGCAGGGATCCCCAGCGTCAACTCACTGGAGTCCATTTACAACCTCTGTGACAAGCCATGGGCTGTGAGTAGACATGTTTTGTACTGTGTGTTTTTCTTAAAAAAAAAAGGCAATGTGAAGAGCAATAAAACTTCCTAGAGGTTTCTGGATTCTGAATATATACAGGCATGAAGATATTTTTAAATGTGTAATTGTTAGTTCAGATCAGACCGCATTGTGGCATAGACATTACTAAATGACACTTTCAGGGCTTTCAGCATTTTCATTCAGACTGATTCTCTGTTTTCTCCCAGTTTGCTCAACTGATCAACATCTACAAGAGACTGGGAGCAGATAAATTCCCTCTTGTTGATCAGACGTTCTACTCAAACTACAGGGACATGGTAAGAACAAAACAACATTGTTTTTCATTCGTTTCACTCGATTTGAATCCATTTGTGCTCTAAATATGGCAAGCTATTGATTTTGATAAAGAACAAAATATGTGACAGTTTGGTTTTTTTATATTATAAATTAGTTATTGGTATGTTAACACTATATGGTACCGCAAGTAAAGTGTATTATGTACTTTGATTAGTAGTACTGAAAATGTATGTCCTGATGAAAAAAAAAAACTGCTGCTGCTTACATAACCCCTTGTGGAAAAAAAAACGTTTCTAATATTACAGACTGTGCACTTGTAGTGCACTTCAAATATTAAAGGTATATTTAAAAAAAAAGATCTGTAATTGCAGATAATATTTATGCTGATTGTTTTTTTTCTGAAAGAATCCATTAGTTTATTTGTTGTCATTCAAAGAATCCAATCTGTCTCAGTAGCTCTATGCAGTATATACACACTGTGTTTCAATATAACGCCTCTGTAATGCAGCTTTACAATCTTTATCAGCTTTCTGCCTTGTGCAAAACAAGCTAGTATTGCTGTTTCTGTGGTTTCTGGTGAAGTAGACATTTCCTGCTGTCTGAAGTGGCCGTGGTTCTGTGGAATGAACCTTAAACGTTGCAGTTTGTTATTGTAGGTTTTTTATTAAACTGTCCTTTTTTATCTCAATGTTCTTCAGAATAGAAAAGCGAAAAACAATACTGGACGAATGCTTTTGCCACTAAAAACATCCATATTTATATAAACATGCTTACATTTCCCATGAAATACACACAGACACTTTTACATGCAAAACAGTTTAATGGTTGATTGCATATCTCCATGAAAACAGTGTTTTGTATGTATTTGCTGACTGCATTGCAAAGTTTTATTAAATTGTTCAAATTAATTTCAAAATGTTCTAAGCATTCTACGGATTCTGGAGAACAAAAGAGCAAAAATACACACTCACGAATGGCTGATGCACTTGATCATAATTTTTAGGAACATTTGCAGTTACTTAAATTTTCGCCAACTGCAGAAGCCGTTATTGTCTGGCAGGCAAATAGACTGAAGAGCCTCTTCATCATCAAGACTGAATGAATTATTGACTCTTATCAGACATTTCTTCTGAAGGATCTCGGTCAAACAGGATGCTCCAGTACAGGGCGAGATCTGTAGAGATCACAGTTTGAGAGATGACTGAATTGATATCTATACTTATAACACAACAACAACTGTTTTAACACTTGTAAAATACAATAAATGCATGATAACAGTCAGAAGCTAATACGAAGGGCTGCAAGTATGCAAATGCAACTTTATTATTATTTTTTTTTTTTTTTTTGAGGCTTCTGGGTGTTCAAAGCTTATTTTTTAAGGTCGGCACAGTTTGGTCCTTTTCTACCAATTAAACATCATTATTAAACATCATTATAAAATATTCTGAAAATGATTTCAGCCAGAGTTTGAGGATGTGTTTGACAATATTTAAATTTGGTGAAAAATGAAGCCACTGGATTTCAACAGCACTGAACTATGGTGAATTATTGTAAAAGTTTGATTTTATTACCTCACAGACACAGCCGCTCTGATACTTGCTGAGGTACAACTTTTGAGCTCGGGAGAGTTCTTTCCAAGGCTTCACAAGGTTACATAAATCAACAAGTACCCTGCCGTCCTTGACATGTCCTTGGGAGGAAAAAACAAACATTATTTTATCCCTTATGCATCTCAATTATACAGTTAAAGTTCATCTTACTGAATATGCACAACTATTTTTGTACCTAAAGATATCCTCACTAATTGAACCCTCATGTTCTATTGAGATTCATTATTGTTTTTAGGTTTGAGGTTCTGGATAATATTAGATTTTTCTTTGTCTTTGGTCACTCATTCCAAACCCCAAAAGCACATGCAGAAATGTGTCTTGTTGCTAATAGATCCAAATAAGTGAAAATTATATGTGCTTTAAAAGTATCTGAAATATTATCAAACTGTGATATTCTCAGACTGGATGAAATATGAGTCTGAAGCTAAAGTTAAATAATTAAATACACAATGTGATTTTCTGTGAAATCTGTCAAATCACATAAGGTTTTATTTAGACTGTAAATTGGGCAAAAAATCTGGAAATAATGTGTGTAGCATATTTCAGCCTCGACTGATGTTAACAACCATCATCAGGAATCAGGGTGTTCAGTTTCGACTCAAACTCTGTCTAGAGATAATAAATGATTTTACCTGACAGCAGATACTCGTCGTTTTGCAGATTGATGCCACATGAAGTTTGAGAGGTGTAGATGACCTGAATTCTCTTCATGTCTGGTTGCTTAAATGTCTGGATTAAAAAAAAAAGTATAAAAAAACAAAAATTGACACACACACACACACACACACACACACACACATTTCTTGTTAAAAAAAGATTGTATTGGAAAATTATGTCAAGTAAATTACATTTTCTCACCTCAACAGTCTGGATATTGTATGCAGTTAATTCAGGGATAGTGCTGTTCACCTTTCCAACGACTTTACCTCGAATCACTAATTGGTAAAAAAAAAAAGTCATACAGGTATGAAATGACATGGGTGAATAAATGATGACAGAATTTTCATTTGTGTTTGAGCTGTCCTTTTAAATAATATCACACTACACAAGAGATCTTGTTACTGAAAAAAATAAATAAATAAATAAAACTGCTTAAATTAAATAATGTCATATATAATTTATAAATATTTAAAGTGCAATCATCGTACTTTCCTAATGTGTTCAATAATTCAAGTCACTGAACTACTGTGAATGAACCGAGATTAACATCTTTAAGCAGCATGCAATCTACAGATGTGAGTTCGTGTTTGATTAGCTGCATGTGTTTGACGTACCTATATCAGACGCGCAGAAATGCTGTTGAGGGTGTCTCGGTAAACATCTGCATCCCTCGGTCACCTGTTCGTTCAGTGCCACAGACAAGAAGAACAGCAGCGCTAGAGTCACAGCAGCAGACATGCTCTCACTCTCACTCTCACAGTGCAAGACTAAACTAAATACTCAGGCTCTGAAGCAGACACGGCTTGCTTTAGCGGCGGCGCTCCTCGAAGTTCGCATTTGAAGTGTGATTGCGTCACAGCGGCTCTACGTGGGCTGTCCCAATTTATGGCGTTCGTAACTTTGCTACACACCTCTCACTGAACGTGACGTCTGCATCTGCATGAACGTGCTGATGGGCAGAGCCAGGGCTGTTTGCATCATAGTATAAACCATATTAAAAATCATATTAAACGAGTACAACCGTCTAGAGCAACTGCATTTAAACAATTATTATTTTAGTTTGGCTTCATTTATTAGTTTTATTTTTATATCGTTTTCAATTTTGCCATAAATTGGGTTTAGTTTTTATTATTTTCATTAATAATTTAGACAATTTTTTTTATTATTATTATTGGTTTCTATAGAAGCTAACAATTTTACATTCTGGAACAATCCCTTAATGTCATAAAAATATAACCTACAGGGAACGTTCCCAGAACATTCTCCTAAGGTTATTAAATTAAACCTAAAAATAACATACAGGGAACGTTCCTAGAACGTTCGTTTGGTTCCCAAAAAAACAAATGGGAACCTTATGGTCGCTACAGGTTATGGTTATGGTCAATCAAAACTGAAACTAGGCTGTATAAAAACAAAATATATTTCGTGAACATATTTGTATTTTGTATTATACAGCCTAGTTTCAGGTTTGATTCTAGTTTAAGTAATTAAAGTTTAGCAGGATTTCCAGAGCGCAGACCAGTAGTATTTTAATTGAAGTTTATTGACGCAAACCTGTAGCGACACACAAATAAAAGCATGCTGAGACTGATCAGATGGTAAAAGTATGCAAATATACGCCAAATGAAAGCTGTCAAGCAATACTTTTTTACTCTGTAAATCTACACAAGGGTCACTGCAGTGTTCAGTGCTCCCTTCTCCAGGATAAGTTTTGAAGTTCACGTTCATTCTTAACACCAGGTTTGTAAATCTCCCTCTTACGGAGTGACAACATAATGATTACGAAAATAAGCGTAAACTCAATGAAATAAGCGCAAATAAAATAGCAGTGTTGTCTTTCCATTTTTCCATGCATTTCCTGGAAATTACTTAAATCAATTTCCATATTTCTAAACTGCATAGGGGGCCGCCCAAGTTACTTTTGAGGTCTAGTACAACGTATACACACATATATACATAGGCTATAGGCTCATATGTATGCACATTTAATCATTAAAAGATTGCAATCTCGATTAAAACTTTGAAAAACATTAAAAACACAATCAAATCAGAATACTTAAACCAGCTTTTATGCAGCTGCTGATGCAGACAGAGAAGCTCATCATGTAGCATAATCTTTATGTCTGAAACAGTACAGTAGGCTACATTTCTGTCAAAGACATTCAATAATGAATGTAAATAATGAAAGCTGTTTTGGGGGGGGGGGTGCTCTGTAGATGTCAGATGTGTTAACCTATGTATTTTTATGCTATGATTCTCCCACGATTCTGAAAACAAACAGACAAACAAACACAATATGTATTTTGTTTTGTTATATGTATTCATTATACATAAAATATGTATTATATATACATTTAGTTTTGACTAAATATTTTAATGTTATAGATGAGTCTATTTAAAAATATGTATTAATTAAAATTTCAAAAATGAATTCATGTTGCTAAAAATAATAATAATTTGAAAAAAGTACATAATGTAATATACACATATTCCCACCACATTCACAAATAGTAGAACAAATGATGTATTATTTTAGTTGATATTAATATTATTAATATTAATATATTAACTTCACACACTCATTATCACGTGACTATCATGAGGTTTGTATAAAATATTGCGCTGATCCCCTGGATCAAGTGTTATCTAGCAAACACCAGACTGTGCTGCAGCCACAGCCGAATAGTCAGGCAGAATTATTTGTTATTCATTTTTTAAGCCATTATCCGTGCCTTTCCGAATAAGGTACTTGGCTTTGGGACCACCCCTAGTATGGACTGGTGAGCGTGATTTCACCAAGTAGAACATGTTCCTGGATCAACATCCTTGTTGATTCTGGAACAACATTCCAATCAACCAATCAAAATTGAGATATAACTTTTCAGGAAATATCTGTTTTAGACTTAAAATCAGGGTTAGGTGCTTCTACGCCCTTATTAATCAGCTATCATTTCCAACTGATTTAAGGAATAAATTATGGGTATGGTTAGGTTTAGGGGTAGGGATTGGGTTAAGTCTATATTTTTGGACAATAATGTTGATCCAGGATCATCAAAAGATGTTGATCCAGGTACATGTCTTACTTGGCAAAATTACGGTGACCAGTATGGACCCAATGTACTTGCTACCCTTGGCATGTATACTGCATATGTGATGTCCTTATATTGATGCACTAATAAATGTCACTCAAGCTTCTTGAGTTAGATATATACATAGGAAGTAAGTGAGAAGAGTAAGAAAGAATAATGAGCAACACAAGTTCTGTCATTACCAATGTAGTTTAACGATTCGGTGTTTCCCAAAACCATGGTTCAAACGAACATTCGCAAACTGCATCGTAAACTTCGTTGGAACGACAGCTATTCACCTGTGGTTAAAGGCATAGCTCGTTGTTAGTTTGCTGTTTCAACATCATTGATTGCACCACAGCTGGTGCATTTTTTCAAGTGTTCATTTAGTGCAAATCAGCAAATAAACCAAATATTTAACAGAAATTATGTCAGATTAAATAAATGGTTTAAACTGCAGTGATGGATGGATGCTGCACAGGTGTCAGGAGCTATGGGCGAAGAGGCCCATATGCTGTCTCCCAGCAGCCATCACCAAAGTCATGCACCCTCTTCAGCCACCTGGCAAACTGCAGAAGTGGCTCATACAAAAGAGTCATCACAAAGAGTGCTTCCATCACCCACCCATCTGGCCATCACCCACCACCTCCTTCAATTTCCAACAGCATAATAATGCAGAGTAGCTAACAACGGAATTTAAAGTGTTATTTCTTCTTATTGGCTTCTGAAGATGTGAACCCTGATGTTAGAGGCCCAGGGTGGAAAGGGCCTGATGTTAGAGGACCAGGCAGGAGGGGGCCTGATGTTGGAGGGCCAGACTGGAGAGGGCCTGATGTTAGAGGACCAGGCAGGAGGGGGCCTGATGTTGGAGGCCTGAACTTTGAAGGCAAAGGCCTGGTTGATGCACATGTATCTATACCTCCAAGGATCCTTCCATTGCAACAGGCCCCAGGATGGCCAAAACTTTCTCTTCCTCTGTAGGGAGATGAGGAACTGAAGTGATGCCTCATCAGTCTTGTTTGATTCCCTCTTACCTGCCACAGCCCTCCCTTTTTTCACACTTGGAAAGTCCCTCCACTTATTCCTGACTTCTTCTGGGCTTTGTTCATATCCATAGCCAGCATAATTTATTTTTTGAGGCTGTAACAGTATACAAACTTAATGATCGCAGGAAGAAGGAGGCGGGAACCAAAGCTTTAATAACAAAATAAACACAAAACAGCGCAACAGCCCCTCACGGACGACTACCACGCAAAAACAAAAACCAAACACAAACTAAAACCCAGGCCTGGACCTCTCTCGTCCTTCACTGTCATCGCTCCTCTTTTGTATCCTTCTGATCTCCTCCGTGGGACTCAAGACTGTTGAGTGGCGCAGGTGTCGCTCATCTCCAAATCACTCCACCGGCCTCGCTCCATTCCCACGGCTCTCGGCACCGCCCCACTCGTCACATACCCCCATCGCCCCTCGCAGGCCGGGGGTAACCATGAGACTGCGCTCGTCCATTTCCACAACAATGCACCGTACTATGGTGGTTAATCAGGGAGTTACATCGTTGTACGGGAAACACACCCCTGCTTGTTCATGACAGTTATTAAAGTTTATTTCAGACAGGACCACTTTAGCAAGTTACTTGAGTTTATTGAACACATTTTATCTTTGGTGGTATGGTACCTTATGGAGGTTTTTGCTCCTAAATTCATTGAACATACAAGAGCTTAAACTTTAACCCCCCAGAACCATCAGCTTGGAAATATATGGCAATTAAGAAACTTAATAAATGTCTTTAAAAGCAATCAGTGGTAATCGTGTAGATGTGGCAATGGGACGTCTATTCTGTAGCGTGATTATGAGGATGAGTGTCTCTCAGCCGTGAGGTCCATCCCAACTGGGACTTGGAAGCCTTAGTGATCTGAAACAAAGAGACAACAACCAGAAGTTGTGCTGTAATATGTTCATACTTATATTGGGGAGGGAGGGTTGCGAGCCATTTGAGCATTCTTACCAAGCAGTACTGCCACATATATATGCCCCGTGTCTAACAGAAGAATGGTAGTGATTGGAGCTATTTGACAGCTGACCGCATCAGCTGGTCGCAGCCTATGCCTCCGTGGCCTGACTGAACTAACACTCTGCTCGATTTCAGACAGGTCCACTTTGCAAGTTCAAGAGTTATTGAACACAATTTATTTTTGGTGGTATGATTCCTTATGAGGGTTATTGCTCCCAGAATTACCTGAACATACAAGAGCTTAAAAATCAACCCCCCAAACATAATGAGAGGTATTACTGCCTGAACCCCCCTAAACCATCCTTGTTGCATTTCTGCAAAAGAGAAAGACAATGTTATTGAGATATTCTTAATGCAGCTACTGGCTAGCAGAGGTGTGTTCTTCCCTTTAAAAGGAGGAAGAAAATAGCAGGCCCCTCTTTAATTTAAGTAGCGAGGGGTCCCCTGAAGTTATAGCAGCAAAGGGTGTACTCTCCAGCGGGAAAAAACAGCAGGCCCTTTTTCTTTTTGTGAGGTGTTCATCCCTCTCTGAGGGATAGAATAGCAGGCCCCTCCTCTTCACTCTGCTGACCCACGACTGCACAACGTCACACAGCTCCAACCTCTTTATTAAGTTTGCGGATGACACGTGGGTCTCATTAGCAACAAAGATGACACAAACTACAGGAGTGAGGTGAGCCACCTGGCAGGGTGGTGCAGTGACAACAATCTCTCTCTGAACGTGAAGAAGACTGCTGTTGACTTCAGGAGAGCACACACTCAGCATGCTCCTCTGACCATCAACGGTGCGACTGTGGAGAGAGTGAGCAGCACCAAGTTCCTGGGTGTGCACTTCACAGAGGACCTCTCCTGGACCGACAATACCGCAGCACTGGCCAATAAATCACAGCAGCATCTCTACCTCCTCCGCAAACTGAGAAGAGCCAGAGCCCCACCCCCCATCATGTACACCTTCTACAGAGGCACTAATTATTTACTTATTTATTAGCCTTTTTTTTTTTTTTTGGTCTGTGTGTTGTTGTTTCTGTGTACTGGAAGCTTATGTCACTAAAACAAATTCCTTGTATGCGCAAGCATACTTGGCAATAAAGCTCTTTCTGATTCTGATTCTGAAGATAAGATACCAATTGTTTGGTCGAATAAACAATTCCAATTTCACGGTCACTCTTTTTGTCCATTCTGGTCTCCAAATCCATCCATTTTCTCCAATTTCTAATTTTCAACTCTGCCCACTGCTTCAATCATAATGGGCAGCCTTGTGAGGCTTTGGACTGCTGTTCCCGTTTTCTTAATGTTTCGATAACCCAGGGCAAAGCCTAGTCCAATCAGCAGAAGACCTGTGATCATGGTTTCAAATATGTAGATATCTTCAATGTCCTCCACGGAAAGAGCCGCCAGACTCACGACCCGCCAGCTCTCCAACGCGTCCATCGTGTAGCCAGCTGTGAAGGTTCCCGCAGGGCAGTCAGGTTCCCCCGAACCCAAGCTTCTCGTCGAGAAGATGGTGTCAAATGAATTGAGAGACCAGTTGATCAAATCCATAATTTCAGTTTAGGAGAGCAGTGAAGAGAGAGTCTCTCAGATGTATTAGACGAGACGAGAGAGCAGGCGAAGCAGGGAAGGCAGGGAGGAGAGGGAAGAAATGCGTCCGCCTCCGTTGAGAGCCAAGAAGAAATACTACTATTATGCTATGACACTCACTGCTATTATAGTAAAGGGCCCAAGGTAGCCTTTACTTTGTCTGTTGCAACAAAACAGGTGACTGCATTTCTTACCTCTGTCTTTAGTAGACACGGTAACCTGACCACTCTGGTAAGTGATAATGGGCCCCAGTTCACTTCCCCAGAGCTTGCTGCATTCCTGAAAGAGAGAGACACTTTTTGCAAAAAAAAAGAACTATCATCCGGTTCGATGGCGCCTGTGTTTGGCTTTGCCTCCGCGGCTGGATGTTTGTCCCGAGTTATTTTGTTTGTTTTTTGTGCCATACTACTACTAAGTTTGTCAACAAAAGTTGTGTCTACTGCATGGGTGTATGATCGCCAAACACTGCTGCTAATCCGATCTTCCTTGGTGGAGCGCAGCAACGGATATAATGGATATAACGTTATCTGGAATGGTATTGACGCAGCCCCATTCGCGCGTCCGACTGGATCTGACTGCACGCGACATGGAGAGGGCCTAATACGATCTACAATTAAACGGAGGAGAAAGCGAGGAAAAAGGGCAGGGAGACAGACTCATTTGAAAAAACTTTTCAAATTGAGGATTTTCAACTATGACTCCAGACCTTCATGCCTTCTTTCGGTTTTCCCTGGTGTCCCTGTGGTTCTGGTTCCAGGGTGCCGGAGAAGTTTCGTCGTCGCATCTGGACGCGGTGTGTGCTCGGAGCATCTGAGGTCGCTGACGTGAGCCTGTTGTACTGCTTCGGTTGTTCCTGCACCGCTCAGGATGGGCCTTATAAATGCGCGTTCAATTGCAAACAAATCTCTCCTACTCAGCGATTTATTTACGTCCAAAGCCATGGACTTCTTGTTGCTTACGGAGACTTGGCAACGGGATATGGAATATTATCACCTGAATGAGCTTTGCCCGATGGACTGTGAATTTATTAGCTCGCCAAGACTCACTGGTCGGGGTGGAGGCCTTGCTGTGGTTTTTAAAAAGCGTTTTATCTGCCAGTCAATGAGAGCTGACGCGTACTCTTCGTTTGAACTACAGATGACTAAGGTTGGTCGCTCTAATTCAGTTTACTGCATCGTGGTTTACCGGCCACCTGGACCAGTGTCTACTTTTCTTACTGAGTTTTCTGACTTCCTATCATCTGTTATTAAGCTTGACAGAGTGATTATTGCTGGCGATTTTAATATACATGTAGATGATCCTTTGTGTAAAACTGCGTCTGAATTTGTAAATATTACTGAATCGTTTAATTTCATTCAGCATGTCTCTGGCCCTACGCACAGCAAAGGGCATACGCTCGATCTTGTCTTTTCTCATGGCGTTAATATTAATAACATCAGTATTGAAGATGTATTTGTTAGTGACCACAAATGCATTTTATTTGAACTTGTTTGTGATGAGGATCCTCTCCCTGTTAAACGAGAGACCTGCTCACGATTGATCACTCAGCGTACTATTGAGAAATTTTCTGCCGCTTTTGATTCAAGCTCTGTTCTTATTTCAACCGATGTAGACACCTGTGCACAGGCTTTTAATGATCACTGTACCCTGCTGTTGGACAAAGTGGCACCTTTTAAAACTAGAGAAATAGCAGCCGTTAATACATCACCGTGGATGAATGAAGCCATTCGTAGTTTAAGACGTGTTTGCCGGAAAACCGAGCGCTTATGGAAAGCGACTCAGCTACAAGTCCATCGCGTGTATCTTAAAGATCTTTTTATTAACTTGCATGAAATGATTAAAGAGGCTAGAGCCTCTTATTTTACTAATTTGATATCTGCATGTAAGAAAAAACCTAAGGCTCTTTTTGAAACTATTAATAATATTGTTTCTCCTGGCTCATGTATTGTCCCTGTGTTTTCAAATGGTGACTGCAACCACTTTTTGTCTCACTTTGTGGATAAGGTTAGAGCTGTTAGAGCAAGCTTGGTTCCATCAGCAAACCATCATATAGGTCTAACTGATTATCAAAGACCTTCAATACTGGACTCTTTCTGCCCCATTACGCTGAAAGAAATAATTAAATTAGTGGGCACGATGAGACCTTCACAAAGCCCGGTAGATATCTTACCCGCATCTCTGTTTTTAAAATCCATGAATCATCTTGGCCCATGTTTGGTCTCAATTTTAAATTTGTCTCTTCAATTGGGCAAGGTACCTAATTGTTTTAAACATGCTGTTGTTCAGCCTATCTTGAAAAAGAACAATCTTGATGCAGCTACTTTTAAAAATTATAGGCCTATTTCCAAATTGCCATTTATTTCTAAAATTTTAGAAAAGGTTGTGGCGAACCAGCTGAATAATGTTTTAAATGCGCACAATATCTTTGACAAATTTCAGTCTGGGTTTCGAAAAAAACACTCAACTGAAACAGCCCTTCTTAGGGTCTCAAATGATATTTTGATGGCTGCTGATGGGGGTAAATGCTCTGTGCTGGTTCTCTTAGACCTCAGTGCAGCGTTTGACACTGTCGATCACTGCACTCTGATAGATAGACTGAAAAAAACTGTGGGAATTACTGGGTCAGCTCTGGATTGGTTTTCCTCCTATCTCTCCGACAGGAGTTTTTCGGTGTCCGTAGGGAAATATATGTCAGATTCTGCTCCTTTGTCCTGTGGTGTGCCCCAAGGGTCTGTGCTTGGCCCTCTGTTGTTCAGCCTGTATATGCTTCCTCTTGGGAAGATTATTAGTAGCTTTGGAGAAATATCATATCACTGCTATGCAGATGATATTCAATTATATTTTTCTTTTAACTCTGATAGACTAGACAAACTGTCCTTGTTGCATAACTGCCTAGCCTCCATCAACAATTGGATGGCAGACAATTTTTTGCAGCTAAACCAAGATAAAACTGAGGTGCTGATTTTTGCTCCTGACAACATTTTTCCCAAGATTAAACTGGCCATTGGGGCTCTATCACCCTCAGAATGTAATGCTGTGCGAAACCTAGGTGTCATTTTTGATAGATCTATGTGTTTTAACAGTCATGTTAAATCTGTGGTTCGTTCCTGTTTTTTCCATCTCAGGAATATCGCTAAAATCAGATCTGTAGTTTCTAATAATGAGATGGAGATGCTTGTTCATGCTTTTATTTCATCTCGTCTTGACTACTGCAATGTATTGTACACTTGTTTAAACAATTCCTCCATGGACAAATTGCAAGTAGTTCAGAATGCTGCTGCTAGACTTTTAACAAAGACCAAAAGAAGATCTCACATTAAACCTATACTCAAGGCTCTTCACTGGCTTCCAGTTAGTTTTAGAGTGCAATTTAAAATTTTAACCATTACTTTTAGAGCCTTGCATAATCAAGCTCCGGCGTATATCCAGGATATACTTCATGCCTACACTTCAGGCCGTTCTTTGAGGTCTTCGGGTCAAGATCTTTTAACTGTTCCTAGAACACGTTTAAAAACGAGAGGTGACCGCGCTTTTTGCGTGGTGGCTCCAAGGCTCTGGAACGCTCTTCCATTAGACTTGAGAGCTTTGGACTCTGTAGAAATTTTTAAAAAGCACCTAAAGACACATCTTTTTAGACAAGCTTTTAACTAGTTTTATGTTTTCTTTTTTATTGTGGCACATATACTGTATATGTGTAATTTTGTATTGTATGTGCATTTATGTTATGTGTATATTTTTAACTCTGTGAAGCACTTTGTGACTCCATTGTCTGTGAAAAGTGCTATAGAAATAAAGCTTACTTACTTACTTACTTACTTGCACTTTTTGGTTGTGGTTAAATTCATAAAGGTGTAATTTGTACAAAATGACCATCGGAATCCCTCTGTAATCATTTAGTTCCATCTCCTGCAATAAATGTGCAATGATCCAACCAAAACTATTAACTTTCCGAGTCAGTCTGTTGTACGTTATCTGGCTCGGCTCGGTGTTCATCTTCAGTTCTCTCTTCACAGCAGTTCAGTCAGTGTACTGTTTGAGTAAATGAATTACTCCGGGATATTGGTTTGTTTGAACTCAGAGGGAGTGTTAGCCACATTAAAAAATTTAACAGCTTAAGTCATTTGTGGATTAATGCGTATTGTAGACGCGAACCGTTTAAAACAATTTAGTTCGATTTGGTGAACTGGTTCAAAAAGATCCGGTTACATCGAATGATTCGTTTGCGAACCAGATATCACAAACTGCTTTGTTTTGAACTCTCTCACAACAGACACGGAAGAGAAGACAATGCTGAACAAAGTCGTAGTTTTTGCTATTTTTGGACCAAAATGTATTTTCGATGTTTCAAAATATTCTAACCGACCCTCTGATGTCACATGGACTACTTTGATGATGTTTTTCTTACCTTTCTGGACATGGACAGTAGACCGTACACACAGCTTCAATGGAGGGACTGAGAGCTCTCGGACTAAATCTAAAATATCTTAAACTGTGTTCTGAAGATAAACGGGGGTCTCACGTGTTTGGAACGACATGAAGGTGAGTTATTAATGACATAATATTGATTTTTGGGTGAAATATCCCTTTAACATATCTCTCCAAACTAGTGTTTTTCCCTCAACATTTAGACAGGCTCATATAACTCCACTACTTAACCCACCCTCAACTAATTTCTTTTAGAGAACTGCAGACTAGTTTCCCTTCTTCCTTTCATTGCAAAAACATTTGAACGAGCTGTGTTCAACCAAGTCTCTGCATTTCTCACACAGAACAACCTCCTTGACAGCAATCAATCTGGCTTCAGAAGTGGACATTCAACTGAGACTGCCTTGCTCTCAGTTGTTGAAGCACTAAGACTGGCAAAAGCAGAATCCACATCTTCAATACTTATCTTGCATGATCTGTCCGCTGCTTTTGACACGGTTAACTACCTCTAATTCCATCCTGATGATCCGACGATAGCTATTCGCATCTCAGCTTGTCTAACAGACATTTCTTGCTGGATGATGGACCATCACTTTCAACTCAACCTTGCCAAGACAGAACTGCTTGTGATTCCAGCAAACCCATTGTTTCATCACAATTTCACCATCAAGTTAGGCACATCAACCATAACTCCTTCAAAAACAGCTAGAATCCTTGGAGTTATGATTGATGATCAGCTGACTTTCTCAGACCTCATTGCTAAAACTGTCCGATCCTGCAGATTTGCTTTATTTAACATCAAGAAGATCAAGCCCTTTCTTTCGGATCATGCTGCACAACTCCTTGTTCAAGCTCTTGATCTGTCCAGGCTGGACTATTGCAATGCCCTCTTGGCAGGTCTTCCAGCCAGTTATATCAAACCTTTACAATTAATCCAGAACGCGGCTGCAAGATTAAATTTTAATGAGCTGAAAAGAATACACGTCAAACCTCTGTTTATCAAATTGCACTGGCTACCAATAGCTGCACGCATTAAAATTCAAGACATTGATGTTTGCCTACAAAGCCACCACTGGCTCTGCATCCCTTTACCTAAATTCATTACTTCAGACTTATGTGCCCTCTAGAATATTGCGTCCTGCAAGAAAGCCTCACTTGATTGTGCCATCCCATAGAAGCAAAGTCAATTTTACGGAGGGAAATGTTTCCTCATGGTGGAATGACCTCCCCAACTCAATCCAAGTCCTTAGCCATGTTCAAGAATTGGCTTAAAACATACTGTATGTCTTTTTTGACCTTCTAACTTTAGCACTCACTATTCTAATTCTATTCTTTAAAATCTTTCTAATTTTTTTATATTCTGTCTGTTTTCTTTTCATTTATTATAAAATTAACAAAAAAAGATCGAACACTAGCTTGCTGTATTCTTTTTCTATTCTGTTTTCTTTTGTTTTATTATATTACTTAAAAGCACTTGCTACGTGTACTGCATTTAAGCTAACTGAGACTTGTTATAGCACTTGTATATCATTGCTCTTTTGTTGATTTTGATTGCTTCCATTGTCCTCATTTGTAAGTCGCTTTAGATAAAAGCGTCTGCTAAATTACTTAATGTAAATGTAGCTAATTCCGTCTTGTCCATGGGTTGGAGCCTCAGTGTTTTTAAATGCTTGCTTTAGTTCTGGAAATTATAATGGAACATCTAATGGGTAATTTGTTCTTTTATTTATTTTCCTTTATTTCCCAAATACCTTACACTGGATAGTTATATTCTCTACTAATTCCACTAATCTTTTTAAACATACTCCACACTTCCTCAACTTTCCCAGTTCCTTCACAAAACAGTCTCCAATAATCTCTTACTTCCCTTATTATTTTTCCCAGTTTCTGCCAGAGTTCTTATAAATGATCATGTTTTGCCAGTTGTGAGCTCTCTTCAGCAATTTTCAGCACATTTTCCTTCTAACTGCTATGACACACTTTTCATTCCACCACAGAACTATTCTCCCACTTTCTTTCCTGTACTTTTTGGAATTCATTCACTTGCACCATTATGAATTGCTGACACTAACTCTGTATATATCCTTTCAATTCCTATACCTTTATTCATCCTTATCGGTTTAAATTCTTCTTCACACATAATTAAAACATTTTCCCAATCAGCTTTCTCAAACTTCCATTTTCCTGAGTTTCCTGGCAATTATTTTCCTTCAAACTTTAGACGCACTGAAAAACTAGTGACTCTCCTCCCTTCTCTATTCATCTGCAAACAGGCTGCATCAGTGACCTTTTCTCAATCTAGATTCTTTTTTCTTCTTCTTTTTTTTCAACAACTGTTTATTGAATTTTCTTCTGGGAACAGTAATATAAAACAAAAGCAACTGTGCAAATTTAGAACCAATCCCACCCCCTTGTAAAGACTTAAAGGTAGAAAAAAAGAATCAATGAAATAAAATAAATAATAATTAAAAATAGAAATTGTTATAATAATAAATAAACAACAGTAAAATCTTTTTTACAAAGATTTAAGTAAAGATGACAACATTAAAAGCTGAATGGCATAAATTTACAGTTTTCATATTAGATCCATGTATATGAGAAGTTGAGAGTTCATCGAGATAATGTCCAACAAATACACAGTCCAGTTTTTTCCTGCAACTATTTTTCTGTATGTAATTTTTAATATTTACCAAAACGATATACCAAATGTATTAAACACACTATTAGAGTCTTTAAACATGCCACTGCATAGTTTTTCAATTATAAATCAATAGACATAATCTGCAACATTGTATAAGTGATTTATTTGAGCACTAGAAAAATATAATAAGAATAGTTTGAGTAATAATAAGAGCTAAAAATAAGAATAAGAATTAACTAAAGGCCTATGCCAATTAGAGAACATCCTGAGATTGCTAGAAATACAGCATTTACACTGATAGACACTCAAACAGTCTGTAATCACATGCTGATGGCCTTCCTAATAGATGGTAATCATATAGATTCGCCATATATTCAATAATCACACGCTGATTATCAGTCTTACAGATGATAATCGTGCAGATAAAGCCATATTACCCACAAAACACACACACGTATTTGAAAAATCGATAAGTTAGGCCCCCATCAGATGACAGGTGCAACACAGCGTGCTTCTAGTCATCACGAGAGAGCACCAGAATTCAAATAAACAATATTCCACTTATCTTGACTTTTTTTTTTTAGTGGATGGTTTCATCCTGTTAGTGACACTGTGAGGTACAAAACCAAGCTGATTTTTACTATTGCCATGCAGTTTTGTGAGCATAGTTTATTCCATAACGGATTCAAACAATACTTTTCTTGAAGAAATAAGACATAAACAAAGGAATTATCATCTATATTACAATGTTATTGCTTCATCAGACTAAAAGTGCGCAATGAAATAACGTTCAGTGGGCCGTCACCTTTCTAACTAAACTGGGATCTACAGCTGTGGATGCGTATATGGTTCATTATTACGATGAATTTGGTACGTACTGCGTTTTTATTTTGCATGTTTTGATGTGTACTTCTTACACAAATTTAGCAAATCCATTCCTCGTAAGCTTTCCATTGAAAAACAGCGATCTGTCGTCGATGCTTGAGGCTTAGACCTTCATGATGATAAATAGTTTGTATTAATGAATTTTGTCCCGTTTCATGTAATCTACTCATAAACATTGACATATGCAAACAAATAGTGTTCAGTGCGCCGGCGTCCAGGGGCGGGTTAACGGGTTAAAGATGAAAACCTGTGGTTTAGAGGGATCTGAGGAGAGCCCTGTGTTCACGTGATGTGACACTTCAATCTCTTTGCACGCCAGAGACGTGAGCCACATTGGTAGCAATCTTTTCAAAAAGCCCATAGGGTTGTCCTTTTCAGGAACTGTTTTTAGTTTTATTGCTTAGTTTTTCTGCTCTTCATTCACACAGGATATCAATAAAGCACCACACAGGATATCAATAAAGCACTGACAAGTTTCCTCAGTTCGTATGTCAAAGCAAATGGATTTATTCCTGAAACTCCTACCGCTTCATTATATTTTAATATTATCCTTAATCCATTCATGCCTTCTTTCCTGATCTTCCCTCTATCTGTGTCCACCCTACCTCCATATCATCCTCTTGTTCACCTGTATCATCCATTCTAAGAGTCTCTGATCCATTCCCAATTTGATTTCCTCTAGATCTACTCTTCATATTTCTGATTGTTTGAATTATCCACCATGATCCGCAGTCCTCAACTATAACCAAGAACTATGATGCGTTCCAAACATGATGTATTGC
Organism: Carassius carassius; assembly: GCF_963082965.1. Lineage (NCBI taxonomy): Eukaryota > Metazoa > Chordata > Actinopteri > Cypriniformes > Cyprinidae > Carassius > Carassius carassius. Next base: position 26,712,432 of record NC_081798.1, read on the forward strand.
CCTAATAAGGGCACTCCGGTTGAAAACAATTATGGCCGCCATATTGAAGGGTCATTCCAAACCAAGGTGCCCACTTCAAAGGGACAACTGATGGACACATCAGACTACAATGATCCTTTTGCACCTTTCTTTGCATGATGACAGTGCCTCTGTGTGGGCACGTGATGATGACATGGAAGGGCACTTTAAGAAACAGTTATTTGGCCCCTACACCCTTCAATCCTTCGAAGCTCTCACTCTTAAAGGTTAAAGCTTTGAAGGGATTAGGGCATGAGCCCTTCCAAATGGAACGCAGGGCTGCACTCTGTGTCATACTTGCTCACTTCCTCTTCTTCTTGTGGTATTAATGGCGGTTGATAGACCAACTTGAATGGTGCATTCACGCCATCTACTGGTTAGGAGTGTGGAGCACACTTTCGGTCTGCCCGACAGTCAAATCGGTATTACGTCAGAAAAGTGTGGACTAAGAGGAAGGCTGTTAGGGTTTAGGGTACCATTTCGGGCAGGGCCATGGTTGGGAAGTTAGATAACAGTAACACTGCTCACTTCCTCATTAATGGTCACATGGCATGACTTTTTACTGAAACATAAGATTCTTAAAGGGATCACAACCATATAAAGAAAAGCACAGAGATTAGCTTCAAAAACAAAACAAGACTTGAAAAATATTAAATGGTAACAAAACACCCAATGTAAAGTATATGGCACCATATCCTAGCATGAATATGACATCCTAATAAAAAAAATATTTTGAAAAAAATTATGAATTAACATTTTTACTTTAAAGTACATTATTAATCATCATGTTTTAATTTGATGTTGTTCTGAAAAGCGAGGTGTACTCTGATTGGCCAACTATCAAGTGTGTTGTGATTGGCTGAATACATCAAGCATGTGATAGAAATCTTATCCACCTCATCATACTGTGATGCCGTTTCCCAGCTCGACGAGACAAAACCAATAAAACACATTACAAATAAGGGAATTTGTTGCATCCATAGGGGACATAATTACTGATTATAATGACTTATACTGTGTTTTTATGCGTTGTGTGCATTTGTGATCAGAGAAACAAAGCACTACACAAAACTTGCATTTGAATCATCAGTGGAAAAATTCTTTAAATATGTTCAGACTGTGAGTCAGAAGCACCAGATTGTTCTTGCAAATATGGAACTGCACCAATTTATAGAAACAGCCTTTGAGCACAGACACATTGGAAGCTACTCTGCAGGTTCAGGAAACAGTCCTCCATAAAATGCACTGCACACATCTGAATATTTGGGTTGAACTGTTCTGGAACAGTGTTCTAAATACAACTTAACCACTGATTTCTAGTTGTGTCCTCTTTTGAAACACAAAGAAGTTTCACTATAACAATGAAATGCACAGCATCTCCACAAAATGGTGGCGGCTCTGTGTAGTAAATGCTGCTCCATGTGAAAGCATACAGTTTTAGATATATCGCTGATTACAGAATCAGCTTTACTGACAGGATGCACATTAAATATCACATGCGATTTATCATGCAGCCCTACTCATTGGATTTGAGACTTTAGTCTTTGCAAATTTTCTAAGCTTCATGCAAGAGCTTGTAACACTCCAAACTAAAGGGAAAATTTAAAAATCGCATCATATGACCACTTTAGAGCCACTCACACTCCCCTGTATCAGTACCCGGTCTCAGGGTTTACTCTCGTGACCCATACCCGACTCAAACTACCTACCTGTATTCCCTCCTGTGCTCCTGCTATCCCTTTGCTCCATCGTTATTTGAAAATGAAAAGACAAGGACCCTAGGTACTACCCAGCTAAGTTAAATTGCCAACAGTAAAGCCTGTTGCAATTAACTACTTTACCCAAGTGTTCTCCATGTGTTGCTGACACCTGCTAAATCAATTAAAAAATTGGGAATATTTTCATTATCTATATGCACAATTTGATGTTTTCACTTTCTGTAAGTGAAATAAAGGCAGAAATTAATTGAAATACAAATAGATTTTCTGAAACACATTAGTACACACTGTGTTTCAATATAACGCCTCTGTTATGCAGTTTTACAATCTTTATCAGCTTTCTGCCTTGTGCAAAACAAGCTAATATTGCTGTTTCTGTGGTTTCTGGTGAAGTAGACATTTCCTGCTGTCTGAAGTGGCCGTGGTTCTGTGGAATGAACCTTAAACGTTGCTGTTTGTTATTGTAGTTTTTTAAATGATACTGTCCTGTTTTGTCAACTTGATGTTCATCAGATTAGAAAAGTGAAAAACAATACTAGATGAATGCTTTTGACACTATGACTTTTTAAGGTCCACGCACTTGGTCTTTTCAGCTTGCAAATTAGTTTATAATTAGTTTTCTTTGGACATTTGATTATTCTACTTAAACTCTTTATTTAATATTTACACATTCATTCGGGTGCTCTTGTCACCAACAAGGATACAATGCAATACAATAATTCAATAATTAGAGTTAAACACAAAATCAGATGTAACAATTTATTATTGGTCAGTTAAATGTGTTCCTCCAATTACACCCCCAATTCAAACATATTAAATCATATCAATACAAAACATCAAATTCTCAAAGTAGAATCTAAAAGTAAAATCTGCATACCAGAGTTTAAAAAAAAAAATAAAAAATGTAGTATGAAGTGAAGAGAGACACACACACTATGGGCTTTCTGGCTACAGGGTCACCCTGACACTTTGGCTGCAATCCTTTAAACACAACACCAAGATAAAACATCCCCCAAATGGAGGCATGTACAAGCACTTGGAATTTGCATTAAGCCAGGTCCCAGACCAGGGTGGTTTTACACCTCAATGGGAACAGAAGGTAATTTACATGGAATACCCTGGGCACTCCCATTACATGTAGCAAAAAATAAAAAAAAATACACCCACTCTTAATGCTTAGGAATTGTACGGTCTTTTAATCTACATTTGTAAGACCATTGTACCACTTAACCCAAAGCTATTCAAATGATACCAAACATGACTGTAAATATTCCTTGCATTCATGTAGCACAGTGGTCTCAAACTCAATTCCTGGAGGGCCACAGCTCTGCAGAGTTTAGCTCCAAATCACACCTGCTTGGAAGTTTCTAGTAATCCTGAAGACCTTGATTAGCTGGATCAGGTGTGTTTGATTAGGGTTGGAGCAAAACTGTGCAGAGCTGTGGCCCTCCAGAAATTGAGTTTGAGATCAATGGTGTAGCACATTACACTACTTACTCATCCCGAAGATGCTGGTGCATGTCTGTCCATTTCTCAGGAGATCAATGTATCTGAGATTCTTTCATCCTTACACTATCACATTCCATATTTATATAAACATGCTTACACTTCCCATTAAAATACACACAGACGCTTTTACATGCGAAATAGTTTAATGGTTGTTTGCATATCTCCATGAAAACAGTGTTATATATGCATTTGCTGACTGAATTGCAAAGCTTCATTAAATAGTTTTTAAATGTTCTTAGCATTCTGGAGAACAAAAGGGATCAAATGCACACTGACGAATGGATGATACACTTGTTCTTGAGGGCATCATTTTTAGGACCTTTAGTTATCAGGAACTTGTTGCCAACTGCAGAAGCCGTAGCTGCCTGGCAGGCAAATAGACTGAAGAGCCTTTTCATCAAGACCGAATGAATTGACTTGTATCAGACATTTTTTCTGAAGAATCTCGATAAAGCAGGATGCTCCAGTACAGGGTGAGATCTGTAGAGATCACAGTTTGAGAGATAACTGTACTGTTATCTATACTTAACACAACAACTGTTTTAATATATATGTGTGTGTCTATATATAGCATTATAACAGTCCAAGGCTAATACAAAGGGCTGCAAGTAGAAATGAAATCCAAAGTATGCAAAAAAAAAAGCTTCTGGATGCTCAAAGCTTTTTAAGAGCTGCACAGTTTGGTCCTTTTCTACCAAGCAAGTTTAATCATAGGAATTTGCTAATTTCTGCATTAAAATACTTTATTAAAGATTCTGAAAATGATTTCAGCCAGAGTATGTGTTTGACAACATTAAAAACTATAATAATTTAGACTATGGTGAATTATTGTAAAAGTATGACTTGAATTATTACCTCACAGACACAGCCTCTCCGATACAAGCGGAGGTTCAACTTTTGAGCTCGGGAGAGTTCTTTCCAAGGCTTCACAAGGTCACATAAATTAACAAGTACCCTGCCGTCCTTGACATGTCCTTAGGAGAGAGAGAGAGAGAAGAAGAAATCCCTAACGGATCTCAATTACACCATTGAAGTACATTTTTATTAACAGTTTTTCATACCTAGAGATCTCCTCACTTATTGAACCCTCATGTTCTGTCCAGATTCATGGGTTTTAGGTCCTTGATAATATTAGACTTTTCTTTGAGGATTTAGGATTAGTCTTTCAATTAATATTGAAGTGTCTCATCAAGTGAAAGTATTTTTATTTTTTTGCACTATTAAAAAAGGAACTTGAGGCTTAATTGATCTGACTGGAATACAGATCAAATCCTATACATGAATGCTGAGTTTGTAAATGTTACAGAAAAAAAAAAAAAAAACACACTGGATTGTCATACACTAAACAGGTTTAAAAGAAATGAGTCTTGTTGCTAAAAGATGCATAAGTGAAAATGATGTGCTCTAAAAGTTGAATACAGTCTGTCAAATCACATAAGGTTTTATTTAGACTGTAAATTGGGCAAAAAATCTGGGCATAATGTGTGTAGCATATTTCAGCCTCGACTGATGTTAACAACCATCATCAGGAATCAGGGTGTTCAGTTTCGACTCAAACTCTGTCTAGAGATAATAAATGATTTTACCTGACAGCAGATACTCGTCGTTTTGCAGATTGATGCCACATGAAGTTTGAGAGGTGTAGATGACCTGAATGCTCTTCATGTCTGGTTGCTTAAATGTCTGGATTAAAAAAAAATAAAAACACTTTATACATCATCTGAAAGCAGAATAAATAAGCCAACTTGACTGAGAAACAGCCATTTGAAAATCTTGAATCTGTGGATGTAAAAAGATCAAAGTGATTCATCTTTAATGTTGTCAAAATGTAATTATTAGCAATGCATATTATCGATCAAAAATTAAGTTTGGATATATTTACAGTAGGAAACTTAGAAAATCTTCATGGGACATGATCTTAATATCCTAATGATTTTTGCCATAAAAGAAAAAAAAGGGTAATTTGAGCCAGACAAAGTATTGTTGGCGATTGCTACAAATATACCTGTGCTACTTATGACTGCTGTTGTGCTCCAGCTTCACATACATATTAATATCTGGAGTGGTGAACGTCAGTCCTGGAGAGCCACAGCGCTGTGGAGTTCAGCTCCAATCTCAACTAAAAACTGTTCAGACCTTGATTAGCTTGTTCAGGTGTGTTTGAATAATGTTGAAGCAAAAGCAGGACTGCGGCTCTCCAGGACCGACGTTTGCCCACCCCCACCACACACACACCTTGTTAAAACAATTGTTTTGGGTAATATTGTAAAGTAGCCTACATTTTCTCACCTCAATGGGTTGGACTTTGTATGCAGTTAATCGAGGGAGAGTGCTGGATACCTTTCCAGTGACCTTAGCTCGAATCACTAATTGGTAAAAGAAAGTCAGATGACAAAAATTTGCTTTATTTTAAAATGTTCCTGTATTAGATTACACTTGTCCAAAGCAAAAACATTGCTCATATGGAATATTAATCCTCGAGTCTAACAGATGCATGCACAATTATCAATGTACAGCATAAATATTATGCATGCATCTTCCTAACCACTAGGGGTGCATGATGAATATCGGCAGATAATTAACGCGCATCTCGTCAGCAAAGCCGATTCTCCAGTCAGCATTAAATTCCATCTGGTGTGCGATTTCAATCAACACTGCTATATTTGCTATACAAATACTTTGCTATAGCCTAATGTATTTCCAGACTGTAAAGTCACTTTCAATAACAATAAGCCTACTGCAATTTATTCCAAAGTTACTTATGGTGAATTTAACGTCAAATAATCTAAATGAAGCCTTTTAAAAAAAGACAAGCATTTGCTGTGGTTCATGTTTGTGGCATGGCCAGAAAGATCCTCAAGGAGACCACGATGCGCTAAACCAGCACATTCTGATGTTCACTTTCATTTTCAAAAGGCATGACATTTTGTACACAATTAAAAATATACATTTTACCATACGACTATAAAATGACGGTATTAAGTTATTTCCCTTCAATGGGGGAAGAGAGTCCAAGTGAACGTCAATCAATACGCAGTATTAAAGTGCTTTAAACAGGACTGCTGCTTATTTCCGGTGCACTTCAGCACTGGTCTGTGCTTGACTGTACTCGTCTGTCTGCTTATTGGGTTTTATTCTAAAGGCTTATTACCTAACGCAAACATGTCCTACTTGCACTTGCCAATTTTAATAGCAGAGAATGATGACTGAGAAACAAACCGAAACGGGCAAGATATATTTTATGCAAATCTCGTGTTGCAGCTCACGCCGCGCACAACTGCTTATCCTTCTGAGATATCAATTATAATAAAATTATGTTTAATCGGTTCAAAGTGACAGTTTTTTCATGAACATATGCCTATTGGATACGCAGGCGAGTTTATTATTTCCTTTTTGTCTTAGCGTTTAAAATATTTATTTTGATAGGAATTTTATAATTTCGTAATTAAACAGACATACTGGGTGAGCGGCGTAGGCAGTGACAACTGGGAATTCATACCCTCCCAAGCCCAGCTGATGCAAAGAATAGATTTTTTCTCTACACAGAAAAGTGTCCGGTCTAGACTCTGTGTAACAGCTGATTGATGTGAAGATCACACACCTGATGGAGTTTACCGCGGATTAGAGAACCTGACGAGAATCGTCACCCGATATGTATTTGCCTACGAACCACAAACAAATGCCTTTCAATTGAGAATGTGGAACTCGGGATTAAATGTTTGTGCAATGATTTGAACAAATACAGACGTTTGCTAATGTAAAGTGTTCTGTTCTGCATTGATATCGAGTTGACTTCATTTTCGCAGTTTGAATAATTTAAATGATGCCAACACAAAACACACAGCTAGCTACCAATGAACAAGTCCCAGTGCAATTAGTTAACGTGTACAAGATTTGAAGTTCACAAATGTGCGTCACTTGACTAAAACGCATGCTTTTCGACCAGTGTCTGCGGAGTTAAGAGTTACATAAATGTACAACATTGTTTAAATAGAGACGTGAATACAGGCGTTATATAGTTTGTATTGAAGAATGATAAATTGTGATTGTAGCGATTAACATTTGAGGATCAGACAGCGCGTGCATTCATGCACATTTCTTCGATTCTATTGGATTCATTAATTTTTAGACTTTCCTGTCGGCTTTTTAGCCTTGCTAAATACACACAACTGAGCCAAAAAAAAAAAAATTCAGCGACACTAGATGCACCAGCCCCAGTCACGTGCGCGTTCCATTGTGTACGGCTTTATGAGTGTTGCACTGATTTCTTTATCTCCTCTGCCCGAGGAAATATAAAGAGGTTTTATTGAACTTGTTCTACCTTAACTTGTCTTAAGACAAAGAATAGCTTATATCAATATTGCCAAACAAGGAATTCGTGATGGTACCTTTTTTCTGTATTTCAAACGCACGTTTAATTTCGATAAACCTAATGTTTAGTTTAATAATTCAAGTAACAAGTAAACTACTGTAAGTGAACTGAAATGCAATTAATGTCTTTAAGCAGCATGCAATCTACAGATGTGAGTTCGTGTTTGATTAGCTGCATGTGTTTGACGTACCTATATCAGACGCGCAGAAATGCTGTTGAGGGTGTCTCGGTAAACATCTGCATCCCTCGGTCACCTGTTCGTTCAGTGCCACAGACAAGAAGAACAGCAGCGCTAGAGTCACAGCAGCAGACATGCTCTCACTCTCACTCTCACAGTGCAAGACTAAACTAAATACTCAGGCTCTGAAGCAGACACGGCTTGCTTTAGCGGCGGCGCTCCTCGAAGTTCGCATTTGAAGTGTGATTGCGTCACAGCGGCTCTACGTGGGCTGTCCCAATTTATGGCGTTCGTAACTTTGCTACACACCTCTCACTGAACGTGACGTCTGCATCTGCATGAACGTGCTAATGGGCAGAGCCAGGGCTGTTTGCATCATAGTATAAACCATATTAAAAATCATATTAAACGAGTACAACCGTCTAGAGCAACTGCAATTAAACATCAAATATAATATATGTCCAATGAATTAAAATAACAGCTTGATACTACAAAAAAAGCTATGATTACGCTACGGACAAAACCTGTTTGTGCTTAATAGTTTTTGGTGGTTGCACATTTTTAACGTAAAATTTAAGCGTTTCAATGTTTTATTTTTTTTTATAATGTAGACTATATTAGGCGTGCACAATACGGACAAAAAGAATCTTGGTATTTTAAAAGATTTAAAAAAAATGTAAAAAGTATAAGATGATAGTTTAGGTCTTGTTCTGGACTGCAAACTCATGCAGACATTTAATACACAGCAGTTCTCAATTCCAGTGGGGCGCGTTTCCCAAAAACATACTATGGTCGCAAGTTCCGTCGTTATCAACGTAGTTCAACGATTCGGTGTTTCCCGAAACCATAGTTCAAACGAACATTCGCAAACTGCGTCGCAAACTTGTGTCGTGGGAACGACAGCTCTCCACCTGTGGTTAGAGGCATAGTTCGTCGTTAGTTTGTTGTATCGACGTCATTGATTGCGCCGCACCTGGGCTTTGTACTATCGTACTATTGTTATCGACCCTATGCCCTATTCCTTTAGAAGATTTCACCATCCACTTTGAGTGATTTAAAAGACTTAAAGTTGTGGTTTAAATTTATTACATAATTCGTTTTTATTATTATTATTATTACAAATTCAATTTGAAACTATATAGCAGCATGGCCCTCGATTATTCTCCCTTAGAAGTGCCCTCTGAAAGCATTAATCTTGCCGATTAGAACGAATCCGTGTATCATTCGTTCTTTTCATATTCAATTAAGAAATCAAAATCGGAAAATCGAAAAGGGACTTGTTTTTTCCTTATTCGTTTCATATACAATATTTAAAAAAACAAATTATGACTGTTTTTTTGTATTTTCGATTACATGCTCAAATTGAAAATGGGAAATACGAAAAACGCCTCCAACACGAATCTGATTTTGATATTTAGTTATCCAACTTGGCATGACCCGGATGTAACGTTAGCTGTGAAACAGGGTTGCCAAGTCGGCATAACAAAACCCTCCCAATTGCTGATCAAACTAGCCACAAAACGGCCATCATTATCCCAACTGAATTCCAGAGGTGTTCCCCTTCTAAAATAATAATAATAAAAAAAAATTGTACTAACTTTCCGAAGGGTAAAATTGGCGTTTTTGTATGGTAAAAAGCGTTCCACTTCCAGGAGGGAAGGAGGAACATTCAAGCGGGAAACCGTATACCTGGCAACATTAATGAGAGCGCGCGCACGATCATCACTGTCTGACAAGTGACAATCGACAGAGAAAATTTATATTCAATCGATCACAATGGAGAGTTTTGTGTTCTTTAGAGAGAACAAGCGAATCACTTTGAAAGAAAACGACCTGACAACTGACAAGATTGGCAGAATCTTTCAGGTAAAGTTACTGAAGACTCAAATACAATGCCAATTCACGCTGCATTGTTAAATTACACCTTAAATTCCAGTGGTCTGGTAAATATCCTGAACTTGTTTATGTTGAAAATAAATATTTTAAAGGTCCATGCCCCCAGTGTGTACATTACTGATGACAACAATGTGGCTCTGTTTCCTGCACCTGAGGGCCACTTCAGTGTTCTTGACCTCACAGTAAGAGGGCATTATGAGGTGCACGGTGAGAGCATCAGCGTGGATACACCTGTAACGCCCAACCCTACTCGCTTTTCATTCCACCGGCCAGTCAGTGCAGCAGCGGGTTCTGCAACTGGTTCTTCTGCAGTTCCAAGAGCAACTACGCCAAAAACTTTTCAAAGGTAATCAAATTAAACAATTGCTCTTTGAAAAAACTTGAAACAACTGAATATGTTACACCTAGTACATAATTTAAGCATAATATTAATGCTTTTTTTCCAGTGCATTAGTTACTTTGTCATCCAGTCACACAAGTTAATTGCCAAAAACATAAAAATGCTGAATGCATGTAAATATATACCCCTGGTTTCATAGACAAGGTTTAAGTCTAGTACCAGACTAAAATGTTTGTTTGAGATGTTTTAACTGAAAGCAACTTGCGCTAAGATATCTTAAAATGTGTCAGTGCCGTTGTTTTGTCTCAAGATGCACAGCAGTATTGTTTTTTAAAAAAACATTTAAAAAAGCTACTTAAATGCCCTAATTGAACTAAGGCCTAATCCTGGTTTAATATAAGCCCTGCCTGTGAAACCAGGACATAATGTACAGGAAGAGGATTCTAATATCAAATGTGAAAAAATGCATTTGTTTTTATAATTATTTAGGAATATTTTCATTGCTGAACTTCATGATGGCAAGTTGGAGACAAGCAAAACGTTAACGGTGCGTTTTTCTGAGTTTGAGTCTTCAGTTTCGGGTATTGTGAGTAAAGTTAAAGAGGCTCTTGGACAAGAAGACTCACTTATCCTGACTGATGGCCAAGGAAAGGAAATCATGGATTCTGAAGGAACCCGAGGTATAGTTAACATTTTGTATTTCTTATTATAGCAGGATTTTCACTGCCTCAAGAACAGAACATGTACATCATACTTTGTTTAAAATGCTTCATAATCATGTTATAAATTATTCCAAATCTTTTGTTTTATAAATTATTTACTATACAGGATCAGCATACTGGAAGCAGAATGCACGGAAAGTATTTGCTGTGCCTCAAGAAGAATTTCTGCAGCTTCGAGAAAGTAAAAGGAGGAGACTGAGGTACAACTGAGATAAAATGCTGCATTTCATTATTAATTCAATTCATTACAATTTCAATCACATTTGTATGGATTTTCACCTAAATTGGCTAGATATTCAGTATTTTCTTAAAAGTATATTTGAGAGTTCAGGTCTTAGTGCAGATGCACAGCATCACTTGGGCTCAGTTGGGGCCACTAAATTCAGATGGGTTGATGGACTGGGACCTTGATTACTCTATTTATTACAAAAATTACTTTTGCTTAACATGTTATTTAAAATCACAGGTTAATACATAGAATTACAGTTAGACTGCATGAAGCCCTTGAGACTTTTAATAGGTTAAAATGATTGTATCTGCTTACTTTCACTGTCTGTTGAAAATGATTGTTGTATGATTTAAATGTTTTCCAGTCGACGAGAAGATACTGGCCTCCAAGAGGTTGTGGAAAATGTTGAAGAGGTTGTTGCAGCAGCCCAGGGACTGCAAGCAGTGTCCACAATGATGAAAGGGCTTGTGGAATTAGCCAATTCCAATCGGAGGACGACAGTATCCCTTACAGATGCAGAAACCACAGCTGTCAGAGATGCTTTTGCGTGTATAATCTGCAAAGGTTTGTATAATTTAATTTTATATTCTTCAAAATAATATTTTAAAATATTAAATTGTGTAAAATCATCAAGCAGTGACTAAACCTGCCTACCAATATTTGTGTGTATATACTATATATATATAATTTGTTTGTGCTAATCTAAACTTGATGAATACAACTGATTTACCACTTTTCATAAAGACAACAGTGTTCCACAAATGTATCAAATAGTTTTCAAATACTGTAACTGTATCAAATTTGCAGGTCCAATGAATGAACCCATGGTTTCATCATGCTGCCAAAGCCTTATTGGCTGCAGGATTTGCATTGAGGAATGGCAAACAAATTCTACATCCTGCCCAAAATGCCGTGCTGATGATTCTGCCAACAACATACAAAGACTCATGGGTCTCTCTGATGCATTGGCTGCACTCAGAAACATACTCTTGGATTAATACTATATATTACTAGTATTATCAAACATTGCACAATTGCGTTTTACTGTTGTTTTTGTTCTTTTGTCCATCTTCTCAAGATATCCAGTTCTAGTGCACAGTTAGATGTGCATCACTGCATTTGGTTATTTGATTTTGTTTTGCATCCAATCTGTGTATTGTATTATTCAATACAATTTTACACAACTGTTTTTTTTTTTTTTTTTGCAAAATACAAACTGAAGCAAAATGTTTAATATAGTAATGTCTTTGTATTGAAGAGTTTAAACAAATAATTTTAAATACAACAAAGTTCTTGGCAAAAAATGTACTTGTCTGTTTATTCAACTGATATTTGAGCATGGTGGCAGCTAAATACATGCATACATAAATTGAATCCATTATTTGTATACCCAGGCTGATTTTATAGACTTCACAGTAGGCTTACTACATGCCTAATTAATACTGCCAAATTAAGACTTAACTGCTTAAAAAAAAGAGAGAGAGAGAATTGATGTCACTTTTCATGCATATCTTTGGGTTACATTTATGAGGTAAAGCAATGCATCCTGAAAAAGGCTATATTCACTGTTCACTGCTTGATTGTAAAGTAGAGAGATGTCTGGATACTTTTCAACAAATTCCTGCTCTGCATGACATCTGTCCTCCTCAGTGGAAAAGGGGTCTTTTCCAAAGGTAGACATCCATGTCAGTGACGATCCCAACTCCTGCTCGTACATATTTGCCACAACAGAGGCATTAGGCAGCAGCTCATCAGAAATTTTTGATGGACATCCACTTGCTGCAAGTTCATTTGGTATTCCACGACCTAAAACAATTAAGCATGGTAAACAGCTATCAAAGTGAATGGCAGTGATTTTAAAGTGCCTATTCAGAAAAATATTTTAAAGTCCTCAGAGCATACCTGGGATCCTATGAGCATTCCATGCCTGCACTACTCGATTTAGTCCAATTTGGCTTAACTGACATGCCAGGTTTGAAGTGCAGAATTTAGTTAAACTGTCCTCCATGTTGATGACTTCTTGGTCTAGCAGGTGCACCAGGGCCTGTTTCAGTGGGTAGTTCACCCGATTGTTCACTTCTGGCCAAATCCTTTCAACTCTAAGATTCTGAAAAACAATATTTCATATTATATAAAACACAATGAAGAATGTATGCTAATAAGGAAAATAAAGTGTCAGTTTGAAATGCACATATGTATTATTAATTACATATTTTTATATTGGTTGTAGTAGTCTAATAGTTGTTATCAGAATTGCAATTCACCATTGTTGAAGTTGTTTGGAGGTATGGTTGTCTGCTGAGGTTGTGTCTGTGTCTTGACAGCTTCTCTTGCATGTATAGGGACAAGTAAAATTCCCTACCATGGTCAACCCTGAGCTGGTCCCACATGCCATAGTTAACTACAGCAGATCTGAAATAAAAAGATGTAAATTTGTTGTATGTGCACATGACAATTCTGAGGAGATTTTTGACAGCAAAGCATATTCACTGGGTAACACTTCAGTATGGCAAACACATCTAACTTTTAGTCACTATTAACTATGCCTTTTAACTAGTTAAAAGTGAGAATTGGTCCCCATACTGAAATGTTACCATTCACTGCTTGTTACGTCCTCTGAACATGCTCACCTGTAAACTTCCTCATATATTACGAGGTTGTTTTTCACTGGCATTGTAGCATTGGCAATAATTTTGCTGCTGTAGCCATCAACTGCCAAAACGTGTGTTACACCGAACATCACAAGCTTTTCATTTTGATCAAGGTGTAGTTTGTGGCCCATATATTCGGCATGATATGGGACTGGGTTAAGATTACGTGCACCCTAAACAAGGGGGAAACATTTGGTTATTGCAGGCTTACATTTTGAACCCATAGCTCATGCATTTACAGAATGTTTTTTTTTTGCTACAAGATAATTCTTATAAATGCTGGTTATATTTAATTAAGTTCCACCGCAAATACTGCAAAGGAAATTTGAAGTAATCATATTTCACTAACATTCTTTTTTTGCAGGGTTAACATTTACATGTTTTTGGAATGCTTCTGATAACAAAATGTTTTAGGACTTGTGCCACAGTTTGTATGTTGAAGGAAGTAACGAAAGGAAACAAAACTAGATGCATATACTTGGATCTCATGACCATGATTTATGGAACAAGTAATCAAGATTTGTTTCTGTCTAGATGAGGGTGATTGTGATGTCACTTTATCATGCTTATTATTATTATTGTTTAATACAGAGTGGGAGCACAAGTGTAGCAAAACTTACTTGCCGTCGCAATTCATGGTATGGCTGATGAATTTCTCTCAGCAATTTTCCGACTCGACTTTCTCCTGCACTCCCACTGAAGATAGATAGCCAGTCATGAATTTGCGGCCATACGATGGCCCTGTCTGTTAAGAAATTATAACCATGAGATAATGTTTAAGTGATAAGATTATTTTATCCATGACAACCAAACTGAGAAGCAAGATATTTAAACAGTACAACAATGGGATATTTAACTGTAAATAACATTTTTGACATTGTCGATAGCCTGCCTATAACTTACTGCTTGAAAAACAGCGGCAGGAAATAAAAATGAACAAAAAAACTATATACTTACCTTAAACATAAGTCAACATATGTTTTAATAGTTCACTTTAAGCGTTTATTACAAAATAATTTCTAAAAGTAAATACAATCAAAAGAAAAAACATCTAAATTAAAGTTTGTTTCAAATGCAAAGCTGCCTGTTCCATGAAGGACCAACTTAGCTGTGAATGCACTGTCTTGTCCCAAAAACACTGGTCGAACAATACGAATATAAATAATAATAATAATAATATACAGAAGATGAAATACGTATTTACCTCATAAATAGATCCAATCATAGCTGCTTCCAGTTCTGTGTCCGATACATGTCTTTTTCGACGAAGGTTGTGTTTAAAACAGATTCGTCTAACGCTCATTTCAGAGCATCGCCGGACACCCATTTGTTGCAGATGGGTGGAAATCTCTGCATGAGTCTTGCCACTTTCGAATAAGCTTTTAACCAAATTAATGTATTGGTCTAGAGCGGCCATAGTAATTAAGGTAGCCTGTATACGAGTGAAGAAAAACTTCCGGGTCATGCCAAGTTGGATAACTAAATATCAAAATCAGATTCGTGTTGGAGGCGTTTTTCGTATTTCCCATTTTCAATTTGAGCATGTAATCGAAAATACAAAAAAAAAACAGTCATTATTTGTTTTTTTAAATATTGTATATGAAACGAATAAGGAAAAAACAAGTCCTTTTTCGATTTTCCGATTTTGATTTCTTAATTGAATATGAAAAGAACGAATGATACACGGATTAGAATGCAGCCATTGTTTCGTTTGTGCGAAGAAACGGTGAGTTTGTCAAGTGAGTTACCTTTGTAAAAACATTCCAAAATACATATGTCTCATATAACAATATTGGTAAAACAGTGTGTCAGAGGTTTTCACTTATATTAAATGTAAACACTCAAATCACAGTATTTTTATAGTAAATTAATTTGTAATTTTTAATTTTAAATGAATGTACCTAAATAAAGTAACACATTTTTTTATAAATAAGTGAGGGATTTTGTTGTTTTTACAGAATTAGAATATAGAATACTCGCTAAAAATGTGTTTGTGTGTGAATACATATATATATAGAGAGAGAGAGAGAGAGTATACACTGTTTGCAAAAGTTTTTTTATGTTTTTAAGTATTCATTTTGCATATCGCCAAAGAAACCAAATATTTAACAGAAATTATGCCAGATTAAACAAATGGTTTAAACTGCAGTGGTGGCTGGATGCTGCACAGGTGACAGGACGTATGGGCGAAGAGGACATGTCTCCAGCAGCCAGCTATCACCAAAGCCATGTACCCTCTTCAGCCACCTGCAAACTGCAGAAGTGGCTCATACAAAAGTCATGTGTGCTTCCATCACCCACCCATCAGGACATCACCCACCACCTCCATACATTTCCAACAGCATAATAATGCAGTGTAGCTAACAACTGAATTTAAAGCGTTGTTTCTTCTTATTGCCCTCTGAAGATGTGAAGCCTGATGTTGAAGGGCCAGACTGGAGAGGGCCTGATGTTGGAGGCCTGGACTTTGAAGGCAAAGGACTGGTTGATGACCATGTATCTATACCTCCAAGGATCCTTCCATTGCAACAGGCCCCAGGATGGCCAAAACTTTCTCTTCCTCTGTAGGGACAGGAGGAACTGAACTGATACCCCATCTGTCTTGTTTGCTTCCCTCTTACGTGCCACAGCCCTCTGTTTTGTCACACTTGCAAAGTCCCTCTATTTCTGACTTCGTCTGGGCTTTGTCCATATCGATAGCTAGTAGGGGTGTAACGGTACGTGTATTCATACCGGACCATTTCGGTACAGGGCTTTCGGTACGGTGCACGTGTGTACCGAATGACCGAATGCAATATTTTTCTTTGCGGAACATATACATTTTCATGTTTCCAAACGAACATATTAAGTGGCGGAAGTCTTCGCGTTTAGCGCAAATCCCTGCAGCTGATTCTAAGGCCGGTGACACACTGGTGTCAGCGTGGCGTTTCTGCTGTTTGTCAGTTGCGTGACGGCTGCCTCACGTTCTCTGTGTCTTAACACACCAGAATCGTGCCTGACGCGGTGATGGCGTGCTGCTGCTACTGTAGGTGACATAGAGGGAGACCGCTGACAGACCAGGATCTTGTCTTCACTACAACAATATCTATACTTCATGTTGAGCATAAATATAAAGCCTACTGATAAAGGACACCGTCAACAGTATTGACGGCAAAATAGACTATGTTTGACAGGTGCAATATGCCAGTGTGTCACCGGCCTAAGGTTTTCAAAAGGCATCACGCGAGTGTGAACATCACTACAACTAGGAAAAAACGATTGTAATTCAAACGCAGCTCCTGTCGGCATTTAAACAGACCTTTGCTCTTAATTCCGATCGGTCCAACTCAATAACGAACTCTGAGCAGGTCTAAAAACAGAAACTGTTCATGCTGCACTTTACACTTCGGAAAAGTTATATATATATTTTAAATATGAGCAGGCCTACAAGCTGGGATTGGTAATGCTGCACTGTAATCATAGTTATTTATTTATATTTTTCATTATATTTTATCATATGATATTGGTTTGAGACTGAGAGTATTTTATTTAGTGGAGAACTTTGCAGCAGTATTTTATTTCTTATTCTTTTTTATTTTATATATATTTTATTAAAAAGTATTTAAAAAAAATACAAATTGTAAACAAATTGTTACAAAAAGTTTATAGTAATAAACAACCTGCAGCTTAATGTTTGCATTTATTTCCCTTACTGTACCGAAAGTTAACCGAACCGTGACTTTAAAACCGAGGTACGTACCGAACCGTGATTTTTGCGTACCGTTACACCCCTAATAGCTAACATCGTTTATTTTTTGAGTGATTTCTGCACACATTTTATTTTTGTCAGCATTTGTGATGCTATTTTCAGCTTTGAAAATAGCTGGACTTTACTATTTTCCACCTCCTCGAAAAAGAAATGCTATTTCAAGCTTTGAAAATTTGGGTTTTCGTGTCATTTTCATTAACACGTCAGAATGGCAAGAAGACATAAATAGGAAAGATTGAGCAAAATAAGCAAGCCACAACAGTACATCACAGTTTTTCAAAACCCCTTTTTTCAATTGTGGTTAAGTAGCCTATCAATATTACATAAGAAATAGTATTTATCTGAAATTGTGAAATTAATGACTTTGGGATCAGAAAATAACAAATTTTTAACTCCGTGTGTGTATAATGTATTGCAGAACAAACGAATGATCCGTTATTACTCCTACGTAACGTCATTTCAAAAGCGTAATTCGAGTTGAAGAAAAAATAAAATAAAACCAAATTACTGTAGGTGGCGCTATGTGCTCATGTCTCCAGTCAGCCATTGGATCGAAGAAGAAAAAGAACGACTGCTCAAACACAGGCGGGAAGGAAGTCGACCGGAAGTTGAAGTCGGCCGCGTGCCGCCATCTTGTAGAAGAACTTCACTTGCGTTAGCATCCCATTGACTCCCATTCATTTTGGTGTCACTTTGACAGCAAATAACTTTACATCTGAGGAGTTTAAAGACTCCATTTGTCCATTATTTATTTCTAAAGATACACGACAATGTATAAAGGGCTCCATTACCTTCTATGTTACATTATGGCCCCGTAGAAACTGTTTTTGTAAAAATAGGCTAACGATTGCGTCATAACCACTCGACTCTCTGTCGCACAGTAGAAAAATTACCGTACAGACAGGAGGAGAAGCTCACAAGCAATCGGGGAGACGTCAAGAGAGAAGCCCATAGATACAAGCCCTGGCGTTACATTTTAAAATAATATACAAAATAATTAATCAGAATACTTACTCCTGCTCACTCACGCCAAAGAACTCCCCGCTCAAGCTCGCCGTCTCTGCAAGATTAACGATGGCAGTTTGCACGCACAGCTACTAGAAGATTTACATCTGTCAGACAGGTTGCTGACGTCATCAAGCTTAGTTTGAAAAATCGCTAAAAATGGGCCTCACTTGTCTCAATTGAGTTCCAATGGGGTCGCTGTGTCCATTTCTTTTACTGTCTATGCTCAAACCAACGTAGTTTGAACTATGGATCTGCGAAACAGGTACCATGGTTTCGGGAAACAGTCGTGACTAGTTCTTTCGTTTTCATAATGATGCATCGTACTATGGTGGTTAATCTGCAAGCTACATCGTTGTACGGGTAACGCACCCCTGCATAGTTTGCACGTCTCTCTTTGTTAACACACCTGATTCAGATAATCGGCTTGTTAGAAGAGAGCTCCGAGCATGAACTGTGATTGCAATGAACCCTACAGAGTGTTTAATGCTCCCTAATCCCTGAACAGGGGAAATCACTTGAAGTTTACTTAACCTCAGAACATTCATTCACAGATTTGTGAAGACGAATTTGTGAAGATTTGTGAAGACAGATTTGTGAAGACGACGACTTGCTGCCGTACTTTTGCATTACAGATATCCTCGGCTACCTTGTTTGTTTTGTGAGCGCCTACACTTCAGAATAGTTCCGAAGCTACAAGTCATTGAAGTCTCATGTACAGTTCACAAATGGATGGGTTCAGGAGCTGCAGATCATAGAAACGGAACAGCGGTAAACAGTATACCATAATCCGGTAAGCTGCACTCTACCTAGCTGCTAGTTTAGTAACCGTTACCCCTCTTTCACACCGCAAGCGTGAGCGGTGCTCGAGCAGCGCGTCCGCGCAACTACATCATCACTGTAGCAGCAGACTCTCGCGAGTATTCACACTGGAAGCGTATAAGTACAGCATCACAGCAGCGGCGGCAAAGCGTGTTCGGCAGACGGTATAACCATTTCAAACAATGGGTATAATTCTTTCAACATTTGTTTTTATAACAATACACCATACTTTCACCCAAAGTGATTAATTAAAAAGTTTATATGGGTAAATACATTTAAATACACTTTTCTGGCATAATTGTTAAAACACTAGACATTGGCATTGTTGTTAAAACTCTTGACATGCTTGTTCTGTGCATTTTGAGCACGTTTTGTGTTAAATCACATTTATTTTGTCCATCAAAAGTGTGCTTTCACTTTAATTGAGCGTGAGCAGCACAGCAAAAATAGACCAGACGCCGAAACCCCGCTGCACTGCTGTTCACGCGATGCTCCTGTTTGACGCTCACGCGCTGCTCCTGGTCCCGGTGTGAATGCACTTATTGATTAACATGGACGCCGCTCACGCTTGCGGTGTGTAACAGGGGTAAGTGCTAACAACCATTCACACATGGACTTTTAACAATGTGTTTCAAAAGTGTAGATAGTAGCGGTCAACCCTCCCGTTTTTTCCAGGGTTCTCACGTATTTGAGCCCTTTTCCCGCTGTCTTCCCGTTTGAGTATTTTCCTGTAAAATATCCCATTAGCCCTTCAATCGGACCTGTCAAGTCTCTGTGGGGCTGTTTACACCTGGCCACTTCATGCGTTTTCTCAGATTGGATAGCTATCTGATTTATCAAAACGGTTCCATTTACACCTGGTCACATGAATGTGTTTTTGCGAAATGGATTTAAATCCGATCTTCAATTCCCGCACTATATGCAGATTTAATGGAGTGCACGTCACCGAAAGCAACAGATATGAGCTGCATTTTATTGATCATCAGCTAAAATTTCAAAATCAAAGACCGCAATAAGAGAGAGCGGCAAGAGCACTGGTAAGATCATTTCGTTTCTCTACTATTAATGATGATGATTGTGTGTTAAGCGTTCGCGACTTACTTTCACTTTGATTTGCGGTAGTTTGCACGTTGGTTTAATGAATATATGCTCAGCTTCTCATCTGGTGGTGCGTGTTCCAGTAGCGTCGTCATATCTAGCTATAACATTACATATAGCCTATAACACGCCCTCACACGTTTATTTTTTTAGCATTTTGGGGAGGAGTACAATTTACATATGTGGTTTTAACAACCAGATGCATTTACACTTGTCTAGTTTTGTCTGGAATGCGGCCCAGACCACCTCCTGAAGTGGTTTGAGCGATCGGATTCAAATCCGTCTCAAATGCGTTTCGGAGGGCATTTACACCTGGTCTTTTCACGATCGGATAGCTATCCGATCTGAAAAAACGCATGAAGTGGCCAGGTGTAAACTTCATGAGTTTCAAAGGCTTTTATCGACCATTACATGACATTTATGCAAAGAGTCAGTATTTGCAGTGTTGGCCCTTCTTTTTCAGGACCTCTGCAATTTGACTGGGCATGCTCTCAATCAACTTCTGGGCCAAATCCTGACTGATAGCAACCCATTCTTTCATAATCACTTCTCGGAGTTTGTCAGAATAAGTGGGTTTTTGTTTGTCCACCCGCCTCTTGAGGATTGACCACAAGTTCTCAATGGTATTAAGATCTGGGGAGTTTCCAGGCCATGGACCCAAAATTTCAACATTCTGGTCCCCGAGCCACTTAGTTATCACTTTTGCCTTATGGCACGGTGCTCCATCGTGCTGGACAGGGCGCAAAATTGCAGAATTAAAAAAAAAAAGTTAATTAAATGTATGTATCGTATTATGAAAGCTGCGCACACGCTGTACACTTTTACTGTGCACTGTCCGCACACTGCTTGTATTTGTCCATTTCTTTTACTATATTTACAATCCTAAAAAACGACTGAGTCACTCTGACAGGCAGCTGTCAAACTCAGCTGCTCAGCAACCGGGAGTGGCGCGAAAACATCTGACAGCTGGTTTTAGCGCTTTAAATGATGGGGTAAATGAAAACACGTAATAAAATGAAAACACTATAACTGCTTTTCCTTGAGGTGAGATCTTAATGCTTCTCTATAGTTTTCTACTGTATCCTTCAGGTTGTTGCTTTTAAAAAAGAGTTGTTGTGTGAACATTTTAAATAAAAAATGAATAACTGTGGAGTTTCTTTTTCCGGGGGGTGGGGGGGGGGGGTCTCTCTCGCCTTGGGCACCAAATAACCTAGAGCCGGCCCTAATGGAAGAACAATGATTTCAAGCATCACCCTCCTTTTAACATGTCAAGCCTGCCATTCTAACCCAATCAGCCTGACATAATGATCTCCAGCCTTGTGCTCGTCAACATTCTCACCTGAGTTAACAAGACGATTACTGAAATGATCTCAGCAGCTCCTTTAATGACAGCAATGAAATACAGTGGAAAGGTTTTTTTGGGATTAAGTTAATTTTCATGGCAAAGAAGGACTATGCAATTCATCTGATCACTCTTCATAACATTCTGGAGTATATGCAAATTGCTATTATAAAAACTTAAGCAGCAACTTTTCCAATTTCCAATATTTATGTAATTCTCAAAACTTTTGGCCACGACTGTATGTGTCTGGTAGTGTCCGTCTGATATTTATCGTGTTCATGATGCTCACTATTGTAATGAACGGCTTTTTAATGAGTAGGGGAAATTCGCGACCTTTAAAATAATAACCTTTTACATGCCTAGGGTGTTTGCATTGTAATAATGTACAGAAATACTTCAGATTTATAAACGCTGACTTGTAAAATCATACAATTTCCTATTAATTCAATAGAATGTTTATGCACACTAGGGATTACCAATATGGTGGCGCGGTGGCTTCACTTTAATGACTTCATGAGCAATCCAGTTCTATATTATAGATCAGTGAATTCAACTCAAATTGTGAAACCTGTGTATTAAATAAATTAATAGCACACAGACTGAAGTACAGTAGTTTAAGAGTGCTTTCACACTGGCAGTTTAATGCGGGGCTGTCAGGAAAACACACAGATTCAATTTGAAGGTACAACTCAAATTTATTTTAAGTCTCAAACAGCACTCCGCTGGGGCTGAGATTAGAGGAAGGAGAGGTGAACAGTCACACGAGCCTCCAGCCCCTCCACCAGGCAAGGTAGTTGATGAAGACCAGCACACACAGTCCCAGCGTCAGAGCCAACGCAATGTCAGAGGGAGTACAGTTATAAGAGTCCCAGCGTCGGTACTGATGCAACGTCAGAGCAGAGAGTCTCTTGTAGGGCGCACCAAGTATCCTGGCGATATCAGGGCAGGAACTAGAAGACAGAAGACTGGTGAAACAAGAGGCTGAGAGCAAGCAGAAGAGAAGGTGAACTGAAAACACTAAACTGCACTTGGAGAATGAAAAAGCTGGTTTCTTTCTTGGCTGTACTTTGTGCACTGATATAAAATATGCTCTACAGTTTGTAAATGACTGCAATATTGGCATTTCCCTGCTGGATGTTTCCCTGTTGTCTTCAATGAAGAATTCAGCCCTGTGTTTCCTATTCTTAACCGTGTAATTATACTTTCTTCTCTTCTACTCCTACACTCTGTCCTTCCTATATCCACTTATGGTTGTATATTATATAAATGCCTCCCTTTATCTTGATTCACCCATTACTCCTGCCATTTTGATCTTGCATATGCTTTAATGAATGTTTTAGCTTCAGATTTGCTATATGGAACTTGTAATATTCTATTGTGTTTCAGTGTTTGTTTTGCAAGTTTATCAACCTCCTCATTCCCTTTCACTCCAACATGTGCAGGTACCCAAAGAAACCTAATTTTTTTAATCCTTTGCATTTAACTTATGCAAAACCATACAAATTTTAAGAATTATATCATTTCTTATAGATTTCCCAGTTTTCATGCTTTCTAAAGCTGAATAACTGTCAGATATAATCACTGAGTTATTTAACTCATTTTCCACTACCCATTCCAAGGCCAACAAAATTGCAACCAGCTCTGTTGTGTATACTGATAAATTAACTGTTATTCTTTCCTGAAATATTACCCCATTCTTTGGAATATATACTGCTGACCCAGCATGTCCTGTCTTTGGATCCTTAGAACCATCTGTAAATATGAATGTATAGTCAGAAAAATGCATATCCAGATAATATTTAACAATATCCCTCACTGCTACTTCCTTTGACTTACTTCTGATTTCCTTACGAATGCCTAAATCTACAGTACATCTGGTATAGGGAAAAACCATGGTGGAATAGGAGGGACTGAAACCGTTGAACAGTACTGTAATTTATGTAACCCTATATTCTCAGCTTTCTCATCGCCAATCCACCCAAAACTTTTGTAATTGGACTTTCTATGTTCCCAGCAATCTTTTAAGATAGCTTTAGCTGGGTGGCTATCAACTTGTCCCTTCACATTAATCCAGTATGCTAACATCAGTTGTACCCTTCTGATCCTCAAAGGCATCTCACCCATTTCCACTTGCATAGAAGATACTGGGGATGTTTTAAAAGATCCACTACATATCCTTAGAGCCTTAGCTTGCATGACATCCAATGCTTTGATGTTAGACTCTGCTGATGACATACTGTACACTCACCTAAAAGATTATTAGGAATACCTGTTCAATTTCTCATTAATGCATTTATCTAATCAACCAATCAAATGGCAGTTGCTTCAATGCATTTAGGAGTGTGGTCCTGGTCAAGACAATCTCCTGAACTCCAAACTGAATGTCAGAATGGGAAAGAAAGGTGATTTAAGCAATTGTGAGCGTGGCATGGTTGTTGGTCCCAGACGGGCCGATCTGAGTATTTCACAATCTGCTCAGTTACTGGGATTTTCACACACAACCATTTCTAGGGTTTACAAAGAATGGTGTGAAAAGGGAAAAACATCCAGTATGCAGCAGTCCTGTGGGCAAAAATGCCTTGTTAATGTTAGAGGTCTGAGGAGAATGGGCCGACTGGTTCAAGCTGATAGAAGAGCAACTTTGACTGAAATAACCACTCGTTACAACGATGGTATGCAGCAAAGCATTTTTGAAGCCACAACACGCACAACCTTGAGGCGGATGGGCTACAACAGCAGAAGACCCCATCGGGTACCACTCATCTCCACTACAAATAGGATAGGAAACAGAGGCTACAATTTGCACAAGCTCACCAAAATTGGACAGTTGAAGACTGGAAAAATGTCTCGATTTCTGTTGAGACGTTCAGATGGTAGAGTCAGAATTTGGCGTAAACAGAATGAGAACATGGATCCATCATGCCTTGTTACCACTGTGCAGGCTGCTGGTGGTGGTGTAATGGTGTGGGGGGTGTTTTCTTGGCACACTTTAGGCCCTTTAGTGCCAATTGGGCATCGTTTAAATGCCACGGCCTACCTGAGCATTGTTTCTGACCATGTCCATCCCTTTATGACCACCATGTACCCATCCTCTTCCAGCAGGATAATGCAACATGTCACAAAGCTCGAATCATTTCAAATTGGTTTCTTGAACATGACAATGAGTTCACTGTACTAAAATGGCCCCCACAGTCACCAGATCTCAACCCAATAGAGCATCTTTGGGATGTGGTGGAACAAGAGCTTCATGCCCTGGATGTGCATCCCACAAATCTCCATCAACTGCAAGATGCTATCCTATCAATATGGGCCAACATTTCTAAAGAATGCTTTCAGCACCTTGTTGAATCAGTGCCACGTAGAATTAAGGCAGTTCTGAAGGCGAAAGGGGGTCAAACACAGTATTAGTATGGTGTTCCTAATAATCCTGTAGGTGAGTGTATATGCCGAAGACAGACCTCATTAGTGCCCAATATATATTTTGTAAAGATGCCCTGCTTGCTCCCCATGCTTGTCCTGATAAACAGCGTAGGATCTTAACAATCTTTTTACATTTCTTAATCATTTTTTTCCAAATGAATCTTCCATGTCAGTTTTTCATCAATCCACATCCCAAGAAACCTAATAATCTTCATTTGCTCAAGAGGCTGACTGTACAATTTTAAGGATACAGGTGTGATCTTATGCTTTTTTGAAAAACATATGACTTGTGTTTTTGACACTGATGATCTAAATCCTCATTTATTTGTCAATTTTTCCACTTCCTTAATTGCCTCTTGCATTTTTGATTTAACATAAGATTCATTACGGCCTCTAAACCATAATGCTCCATCATCAGCATACAGGGATTTTCCAATTTTCTGTTCAATATTTGAGAATATATCGTTTATCATAGTATTGAATAATAATGGACTACATACACTACCTTGTGGAGTTCCATTCTCTACTATATATACCTCAGAAAATTCTGCAAATACTCTTACCTGAATATTCCTATTAAAAAAAAATTCAAAATCCAATTGTATACTTTACCACCAATTCCTAATCGTTGTAATTTAAATAATAACCCTTCTTTCCAAAGCATATCATATGCTTTGTCTACATCAAAGAAAACTGCTATTACCACCTCCCAATTAGTTTGTGCTTCCTAATATCTGATTCTAAACATAATAATGAATCCATTGCACTTCGGCCCTTACGAAACCCACTCTGATATGGGGAAAAAAGGCCATTGCTTTCTAAATAATGGGTCATTCTATCAGTAATTATTCTTTCCATTATTTTACACAACTGCGATGTTAAAGCAATTGGTCTATAACTAGACGGGTCAGACGGGTTTTTCCCTGGCTTTAAAATAGGTACTATAATTGCATGTATCCAGAGTCTCATCTGTCATATTTGCTACCATTTTGTAATATACCATGTCTTTTCCTGGAGTAGTCTGTTTTGCATTAAGAACTGCTTTTTTCAACTCAAACATATTTAAAGGTACAGTCGTGGCCAAAAGTTTTGAGAATTACATAAATATTGGAAATTGGAAAAGTTTCTGCTTAAGTTTTTATAATAGCAATTTGCATATACTCCAGAATGTTATGAAGAGTGATCAGATGAATTGCATAGTCCTTCTTTGCCATGAAAATTAACTTAATCCCCAAAAAAACCTTTCCACTGTATTTCATTGTTGTCATTAAAGGACCTGCTGAGATCATTTCAGTAATCGTCTTGTTAACTCAGGTGAGAATGTTGACGAGCACAAGGCTGGAGATCATTATGTCAGGCTGATTGGGTTAGAATGGCAGACTTGACATGTTAAAAGGAGGGTGATGCTTGAAATCATTGTTCTTCCATTGTTAACCATGGTGACCTGCAAAGAAACGCGTGCAGCCATCATTGCGTTGCATAAAAATGGCTTCACAGGCAAGGATATTGTGGCTACTAAGATTGCACCTAAATCAACATTTTATAGGATCATCAAGAACTTCAAGGAAAGAGGTTCAATTCTTGTAAAGAAGGCTTCAGGGCGTCCAAGAAAGTCCAGCAAGCGCCAGGATGGTCTCCTAAAGAGGATTGAGCTGCGGGATCGGAGTGCCACCAGTGCAGAGCTTGCTCAGGAATGGCAGCAGGCAGGTGTGAGCGCATCTGCACGCACAGTGAGGACAAGACTTCTGGAAGATGGCCTGGTGTCAAGAAGGACAGCAAAGAAGCCACTTCTCTCCAAAAAAAAAAAACATCAGGGACAGATAGATCTTCTGCAGAAAGTAAAGTGAATGGACTGCTGAGGACTGGGGCAAAGTCATATTCTCCGATGAAGCCCCTTTCCGATTGTTTGGGGCATCTAGAAAAAGGCTTGTCCGGAGAAGAAAAGGTGAGCGCTACCATCAGTCCTGTGTCATGCCAACAGTAAAGCATCCTGACACCATTCATGTGTGGGGTTGCTTCTCATCCAAGGGAGTGGGCTAACTCACAATTCTGCCCAAAAACACAGCCATGAATAAAGAATGGTACCAAAACACCCTCCAACAGCAACTTCTTCCAACAATCCAACAACAGTTTGGTGAAGAACAATGCATTTTCCAGCACGATGGAGCACCGTGCCATAAGGCAAAAGTGATAACTAAGTGGCTCGGGGACCAGAATGTTGAAATTTTGGGTCCATGGCCTGGAAACTCCCCAGATCTTAATCCCATTGAGAACTTGTGGTCAATCCTCAAGAGGCGGGTGGACAAACAAAACCCCACTTATTCTGACAAACTCCAAGAAGTGATTATGAAAGAATGGTTTGCTATCAGTCAGGATTTGGTCCAGAAGTTGATTGAGAGCATGCCCAGTCGAATTGCAGAGGTCCTGAAAAAGAAGGGCCAACACTGCAAATACTGACTCTTTGCATAAATGTCATGTAATTGTCGATAAAAGCCTTTGAAAAGTATGAAGTGCTTGTAATTATATTTCAGTACATCACAGAAACAACTGAAACAAAGATCTAAAAGCAGTTTAGCAGCAAACTTTTTGAAAAACTAATATTTATGTAATTCTTAAAACTTTTGGCCATGACTGTACATCTAATGGATTTCCTGAATGTCCTTTCTTTTTTAAAACATCTGGGAAACTTTATAACACTTTTCTTCTGTTCACTTGTGCTTCATTAGTGAGGTTCTCAGAACTATGCACTTTCCTAAATGTTTGAGCTAAAACTTCAGCTTTTTCTAAATTAGTAACTGCCACTTTATCACCACTATTTAATAGAGGTAATTCATAATTCCTTCTAACTCCTCCCATCCTCCTTATCATTCCCCATATATCAGATAACTTCACATCCCTTCCTATACTATTACATTGAGTTTTTGTGTCTTAATTGTTTTCCTAACTACTGCCTGCTTTCTTTTATACTCTATCAAAGCATCCTGAGAATGATATTTCTTAACATATTTAAAAGCTTTGTTTCTTGCTTTAACTGCTTTACTGCACTCATCATTCCACCATGTTACTTTCTTACCTTTACTATTTCCTTTACTTTTAGGTATTGTTTCCTCAGCTGACAATATTATTTCAGTTACTAATACACTATTAAACTCATTTATTCCTATTTCTTTATTCTCATTAAGTTTAAGACATTTTACTGCACAGATGATCTGAAACTGTTCCCAATTCGCATTCTTTATTTTCCACCTTGGAATATTTTAGTCCTTTCTTGACACGTCCCTGATCCAACTTTAATTATAAATAAATACCTATTGTAGTTTCCTTATCTACACTCCATGTACTAATACCTGCTATTGCACTGGATACAAAAGTTAAATCAAGTACTGATTCAGTATTGTTTATGCTGTTAAACTGTGTTCCCTCACCATTGTTAAGATATATCAACCATTTATCATCAAAATATTCTTCTAAAGCTAAACCATTTGCATCTGTACTGTTACTTCCCCATAATGTATTGTGTGCATTTAGACCATTTAGTCTATACCAGCATTGTGCTGGGTAGACTGAGTGTCTGTACTTAAGTTATCCCTAACTGTTTCCCAAACCATTCCTTTTATCCCCAAATATTTTTCAACTGCTTTCACAATAATTGTAATCCTTTCGGTATGACTCGTTGTCTGTGCAGAACAATTGATAACTTCAACCATATAAAAAAAAAAAAATCACAAAATCATGTTTGCTGACAACTAAATTGTCTTTGCTTATCTCTTCATTAATTATGTCATTTCCAATGCTCACATTTTGTTTTGGTATTATATTCACTCTGGGGACCAGCTTTACTGCTTCAGAGTATCTAATGCCTTCAGTTACCTTAATTCTTTGTACCTCTTTGGCTCTTTGGCTCTTTTACTAAATTCACAAGCCTGGTATGCTGCACTGTGCTCCCCTTCACAATTGCAGCATTGATTGCGAGCTTTGTCACATTCATCATAATCATGGTCTCCTCCACACTTACTACACCTCTTCTTTCCTTTACATACAGCCATGATATGCCCAAACCATTGACATTTATAACATCGAAGTGGTGGAAGGGATTGAAAACTTAACCACATAACTCATAAAACCAACAAAAACCTTATCTGGTAACTTTTCTCCTTCAAACATAAGCATAACTGATAAGCTGTCGCAAATGTCTCCAAATATCTTAGTTTTGAGTCTTTTAGCTTTGCATACTTTAGCCTGCTTACTGTTTGCTATTATAGCATCTTTCTCTACATTTTGCTGCAGCCTGGAATTGAACTACTGGTTTCGTCTGGTCAGAGGAGAACTGGCCCCCCAACTGAGCCTGGTTTCTCTCAAGGTTTTTTTCTCCATTCTGTCACAGATGGATTTTCGGTTCCTTGCCGCTGTCGCCTCTTGCTTGCTTAGTTTGGGTCACTTCATCTACAGCGATAACGTTGACTTGATTGCAAATAAATGCACTATTTAACTGAACAGAGATGACATCACTGAATTCAATGATGAACTGCCTTTAACTATCATTTTGCATTATTGCACAGTGTTTTCCTAATGAATGTTGTTCAGTTGCTTTGACGCAATGTATTTTGTTTAAAGCGCTATATAAATAAAGGTGACTTGGCTTGACCGGAATGCCTATAATGACTCCTCTGACTAGCTTTTTGTCATTAGCCTTTGAACATTGTACTAATTTACCATGAATTTTACTCATCTTAACTGCTTTGAGTTGTTCTTCGCTTTTACAAAACACCAGAAGTTGTCCATTTCTGAACATTTTTGCACTCCTTACCTCTCCAATTTCTTTACTTAGACCTTTTGTAAATTGTATTGGATTCCACTCTCTGAATGTGGTACCTTTCTTGCCCCAATTTAACAAATACCTTATATTGTTCCCCACCATACTTTAAAGATGCACTTTCACCACAATCAGTTGTATCATTCTTTTTCTTTTCACTTTGATTAATATTCCACTCTTTGTTACAATCGCTGTGTTCCAACTCTCCAATGCTCCCCACGTCTCCTGTCTCACTTACTACTCCGTCACTTCCTTCCTCAATCTCCTGACCATTTCCAGCCCAGCTGTTGCCATCCACCTGACACGGAGTCAGTTTCCCGCCATTCCTCCTGCGCGCCTGCAAGCCTGTGCCAGCCAAGCCGGACACCAGACTACATACGAGGGGAACTTAAAAATAGGGAGGATTAAGGAATAAATAAGTCACAGGTGTAACAGCAGCTGAAGTAGTAATTGGGATAACGATGGGGAGGGAATCGCAAAGACAACGAGCACATGGTGAACTGTCAAAACACAACAACAACCTGCTGATCAGACCGAAATCATGACAGGGGCACAGTTCTCATGAAAAATCGCTAATGTGAACGCTGTCATCGGACTCTGGTGCGCAATGGGTTACCGAACCCGAGACTACCTGGAGAAGGTGGTCTGAGTTCGGTTGCTCCCGAATCGTGGCGCGGTTCGCGTGAATGAGCAAAGTAACACGGACTCGGGTGCGTACTTGTTCAGGAAGTAAAGTATCCCGCGCATGCGTAACACTGTCGATATCATTGTTTCCTCAACACACGAGAGAGCCGAGGTTGATTCCACACACTGCTAAAAGTCAAAATTAAATTAATTAAAATTAATTATTATGCTGTGCATAATAGCACCAATAAATGCTCAGTAGTAACTATGCTCAGTCGCATTGTGTTCTCCATGCATTTTCCGTGTGCGTTTGCGATGACGTATGGTGACTTCAAATGCACCTGAGTTTGATACAACTACTGAGTGTGGAAGCAGACCAATGCTGCGGGCAGGAACAATCGCGCCTTGGGCTCGGACTGCAGCAAACGAGCCCAGTGTAAAAGCCCCCTCAGTCTTTGGTTCTTTTAATTGTGATGATTTTGGCTCACGTTTAACAGAAACCCACCAATCCACAACAAATTAGAATATGGTGACATATCAATCAGCTCATCAACTCAAAACACTTGCAAAGGGTTCCTGAGCCTTTACTATGGTCTCTCAGTTTGGTTCACTAGGCTACACAATCATGGGGAAGACTGCTGATCTGACAGTTGTCCAGAAGACAATCATTCACACCCTTTACAAGGAGGGTAAGACACAAACATTCATTGCCAAAGAACCTGGCTTTTCACAGAGTGCTGTATGCAAGCATGTTAACAGAAAGTTGAGAGGAAGGAAAAAGTGTGGAAGAAAAAGATGCACAACCAACCGAGAGAACCGCAGCCTTATGAGGATTGTCAAGCAAAATCGAATCAAGAATTTGAGTGAACTTCACAAGGAATGGACTGAGGCTGGGGTCAAGGCATCAAGAGCCACCACACACAGAAGTGTCGAGGAATTTGCTGAACCACAGACAACGTTAGAGGCGTCTTACCAGGAGAAGAAGAACTGGACTGTTGCCCAGTGGTCCAAAGTCCTCTTTTCAGATGACAGCAAGTTTTGTATTTTATTCGGAAACCAAGGTCCTAGAGTCTGGAGGAAGGGTGAAGAAGCTCATTCCCATAGTCCAGTGTTAAGTTTCCACAGTCCGTGATGATTTCGGGTGCAATGTCATCTGCTGGTGTCGGTCCATTGTGTTTTTGAAAACCAAAGTCACTGCACCCGTTTACCAAGAAATTTGGAACACTTCATGCTTCCTTCTGCTGACCAGCTTTTTGAAGATGCTGATTTCATTTTTCAGCAGGATTTGGCACAAACTGATCACCTCCATGCCATGAAGACTTAAACTACTTCAGTCTGTGTGCATTGAATTTATTTAATACATGAGTTTCACAATTTGAGCTGAATTACTGAAATGAATGAACTTTTCCATGACACTCTAATTTATTGAGATGGGAGCAACTAGAGGTTAAGTGTCTTGCTCAGGGACACATTGGGGTCTCACAGTGGATTCGAACCCGGGTCTCTCACACCAAAGGCATGTGTCTTATCGACTGCGCTAACACCACCCCTTTTAAAAAACAAATGAAGATTGTTTGCCACCTACTGACATAATGTAAGATACAATCTATATTTGAATATCATTAGTTCCAAAATATAATAAAAGGGTACAATATTCTGATCACTGTTTGGTTCATCCATCCATCCATCCATCTTCTACCGCTTATCCGGGGCCGGGTCGCGGGGGCAGCAGTCTAAGCAGAGAACCCCAGACTTCCCTCTCCCTAGACACTTCCTCCAGCTCTTCTGGGAGGACACCGAGGCGTTCCCAGGCCAGCCGGGAGACATAGTCTCTCCAGCGTGTCCTAGGTCTCCCCCGGGGTCTCCTCCCAGTGGGATGTGCCCGGAACACCTTCCCGGGAAGGCGTCCAGGAGGCATCCGGAACAGATGCCCGAGCCACCTCAGCTGACCCCTCTCGATGTGGAGGAGCAGCGGCTCTACTCTGAGCTCCTCCCGGGTGACTGAGCTTCTCACCCTATCTCTAAGGGATCGCCCAGCCCCCCTGCGGAGAAAGCACATTTCGGCCGCCTGTATCCGGGATCTTGTCCTTTCGGTCATGACCCAAAGCTCATGACCATAGGTGAGAGTAGGAACGTAGATTGACCGGTAAATCGAGAGCTTCGCCTTGCGGCTCAGCTCTTTCTTCACCACGACAGACCGGTACATCGACCGCATTACTGCAGAAGCTGCACCGATCCGTCTGTCAATCTCCCGTTCCATCCTTCCCTCACTCGTGAACAAGACCCCAAGATACTTAAACTCCTCCACTTGAGGCAGGAACTCTCCACCAACCTGAAGTGGGCAAGCCACCCTTTTCCGACTGAGGACCATGGCCTCGGATTTGGAGGTGCTGATTCTCATCCCAGCCGCTTCACACTCGGCTGCAAACCGTCCCAGTGCATGCTGAAGGTCCTGGCCTGATGAGGCCAACACGACAACATCATCCGCAAAGAGCAGAGACGAAATCGTGTTGTCACCAAACCTGACCCCCTCCGGCCCCTGGCTGCGCCTAGAAATTCTGTCCATAAAAATCATGAACAGAACCGGCGACAAAGGGCAGCCCTGCCGGAGTCCAACACGCACCAGGAACAAGTCTGACTTACAGCTGGCAATACAAACCAAGCTCCTGCTCCGTTCGTACAGGGACCGGATAGCCCTTAGCAAAGGGCCCCGGACCCCATACTCCCGGAGAACCCTCCACAGGCCGCCGCGAGGGACACAGTCGAATGCCTTCTCCAAATCCACAAAGCACATGTGGACTGGCTGGGCATACTCCCATGAACCCTCCAGCACCCTGTAGAGGGTATAGAGCTGGTCCAGTGTTCCACGGCCTGGACGAAAACCACACTGTTCCTCCTGAATCCGAGGTTCTACTATCGGCCGGATTCTCCTCTCCAGTACCCTGGCATAGACTTTCCCAGGGAGGCTGAGAAGTGTGATCCCCCTGTAGTTGGAACACACCCTCCGGTCCCCCTTCTTAAAAAGAGGGACCACCACCCCAGTCTGCCATCCCAGAGGCACCGTCCCCGACTGCCACGCGATGCCGCAGAGGCGTGTCAGCCAAGACAGCCCCACAACATCCAGAGACTTGAGGTACTCAGGGCGGATCTCATCCACCCCCGGTGCCTTGCCACCGAGGAGTTTCTTGACTACCTCGGTGACTTCAGCTTGGGTTATGGACGAGTCCACATCTGAGCCCTCAGCCTCTGCTTCCTCAATGGAAGACGTGACACCGGGATTGAGGAGATCCTCGAAGTATTCCTTCCACCGTCCAACGACATCCCCAGTTGAGGTCAACAGCTCCCCACCTCTACTGTAAACAGCGTTGGTAGGGCACTGCTTCCCTCTCCTGAGGCGCCGGACGGTTTGCCAGAATCTCTTCGAGGCTGACCGATAGTCCTTCTCCATGGCCTCACCGAACTCCTCCCAGGCCCGAGTTTTTGCCTCCACAACCACCCGGGCTGTAGTCCGCTTGGCCTGCCGGTACCTGTCAGCTGCCTCTGGAGTCCCACAAGCCAACCAGGCCCGATAGGACTCCTTCTTCAGCTTGACGGCATCCCTTACTTCCGGTGTCCACCACCGGGTTCGGGGATTGCCGCCTCGACAGGCACCGGAAACCTTACGGCCACAGCTCCGAGCGGCCGCTTCGACAATGGAGGTGGAGAACATGGTCCACTCGGACTCAATATCTCCAGCCTCCCTCGGGATCCAGTCGAAGCTCTGCCGGAGGTGGGAGTTGAAGATCTCTCTGACAGGAGACTCGGCCAAACGTTCCCAGCAGACCCTCACAGTACGTTTGGGTCTGCCGAGTCTGTCCAGCTTCCTCCCCCGCCATCGGATCCAACTCACCACCAGGTGGTGATCGGTTGACAGCTCCGCCCCTCTCTTCACCCGAGTGTCCAAGACATACGGCCGGAGGTCGGATGAAACGACCACAAAGTCGATCATCGACCTACGGCCTAGGGTGTCCTGGTGCCACGTGTACTGATGGACACCCTTATGCTTGAACATGGTGTTCGTTATGGACAAGCTGTAACTAGCACAGAAGTCCAATAACTGAACACCGCTCGGGTTCAGATCAGGGGGGCCGTTCCTCCCAATCACGCCCCTCCAGGTGTCACTGTCGTTGCCCACGTGGGCGTTGAAGTCCCCCAGTAAAACGACGGAGTCCCCAGTCGGAGCACTTTCCAGCACCCCTCCCAGAGACTCCAAGAAGGCTGGGTACTCTGCATTGCCGTTCGGCCCGTAGGCACAAACGACAGTGAGAGACCTATCCCCGACCCGAAGGCGCAGGGAAGCGACCCTCTCGTTCACCGGGGTAAACTCCAACACATGGCAGCTGAGCTGGGGGGCTATAAGCAAACCCACACCAGCCCGCCGCCTCTCACCATGGGCAACTCCAGAGTGGTGAAGAGTCCATCCTCTCTCGAGGAGTGTGGTACCAGAGCCCAAGCTGTGCGTAGAGGTGAGTCCGACTATCGCTAGTCGGAACCTCTCTACCTCACGCACAATCTCGGGCTCCTTCCCCGCCAGTGAGGTGACGTTCCACGTCCCTAGAGCTAGTTTCCGTGTCCAGGGATCGGGCTGTCGAGGCCCCCGCCTTCGACTGCCACCCGATTGTCTAAGCACCGGCCCCTTACGGTCCCTCCTGTAGGTGGTGAGCCCACGGGAAGGCGGCCCCACGTCGCTCCTTCGGGCTGAGCCCGGCCGGACCCCGTGGGGGGAGGCCCGGCCACCAGGCGCTCGCATACGAGCCCCAACCCCGGGCCTGGCTCCAGGGTGGGGCCCCGGCTGCGCCATACCGGGCGACGTCACGGTCCTTTGATTTATTCTTCTCATAAGGGGTTTTGAACCGCTCTTAGTCTGACCCGTCGCCTAGGACCTGTTTGCCTTGGGAGACCCTACCAGGGGCATATAGCCCCGGACAACATAGCTCCTAGGGTCATTCGGGTACTCAAACCCCTCCACCACGTTAAGGTGGCAGTTCAAGGAGGGGTAATCTTATGTAAAAAGATGTACTAATGAAGCAGAGGCGGATTTACAATCTTGTTTTGACCTCACTGACTGGAGTGTTTTTGAAGCTGCTGCCACCGATCTGGACGAGCTCACAGAGACTGTAACATCTTATATCAGTTTCTGTGAAGATATATGCATCCCTACCAGGACTTATTTAACCTACAACAATGAAAAAACATTGGTTCTTTCCAAAACTCACTCAAAAAAAAAAAAAATCAGCTCTGTCAGGCCAAAGAAGAAGCTCGCAGAAATGGGGATAGATTCTTGTATAAACTGGCCAAATACAAATTGGAAAAGGATTTCAGAATGGCAAAGAGGATATACAGTATACTGGAAAGCTAAATAACCAATTATTTTCTGGTGATCCTGCTTCAATATAGAAAGGCTTGAAGGAGATCATCATCTACAGGACACCTTCCCCCAAAAGTGTGGAGAATCAACAACTGGCAGACGATCTGAACTAGTTTTATTGCAGGTTTGAAAAAACACCATTCACACCTCCTGAAACCTCCTTCTCCCCAGCAATCCAAATCAGTAAAGATAACGTGTGTCAGGTCTTCAGAAAGAACAAGAGAGGAAAGGCACCAGGCCAGGACAATGTTACACCAGTCTGTCTGAAATCCTGTGCGGACCAGCTGGCCCCCATCTTCACACAGATCTTCAACAGATCACTGGAGCTGTGCAAAGTCACCTTATGTTTCAAACACTCCACCATCATCCCCATACCAAAGAAACCCAAAATTACAAGACTAAATGACTACAGGCCTGTGGCTTTAACATCTGCGTTCATGAAGTTATTTGAAAGAATAGTTTTGGCTTATCTGAAGGACATCACTGGACCCTTGATGGACCCCCTGCTGTTTGCCTGCAAAGCGAACAGGTCTGTAGATGACACAATCATCATTGGACTGCATTATGTTCTGCAACATCTAGACAGACCGGGGACTTATGTGAGGATCCTGTTTGTGGACTTCAGCTCGGCCTTTAACACTATCATTCCAAACCTCCTCCTGCCCAAACTAACTCAGCTCTCCGTGCCCACCTCCGTCTGTCAGTGGATCAACAGCTTCCTGACAGACAGGCAGCAGCTAGTGAGGCTGGGAAAATACACATCCAGCACCAGTACAATCAGCACCGGAGCTCCCCAGGGCTGTGTTCTCTCCCCACTGCTCTTCTCCCTGTACACTAATGACTGCACATCTAAGGACCCCTCTGTCACGCTCCTGAAGTTTGCAGACGACACCACACTCATCGGCCTCATTCAGGACGGTGACGAGTCTGCTTACAGACAGGAGGTTAAAGAGCTGGCTGTCTGGTGCAGTCTCAACAACCTGGAGCTTAACATGCTCAAAACAGTGGAGATGATCGTGGACTTCAGGAGAAACCCCCCTGCTCTTCCCACACTCACCATAATGAACAGCACTGTGACTGCATTCAGGTTCCTGGGCACCACTATCTCTCAGGACCTGAAGTGGGACATTCACATTGACCATTGTGAAAAAGGCCCAGCGGAGGTTGTTCTTCCTTCGCAAGCTGGGGAAGTTTAACCTGCCACAGGAGCTGCTGAAACAGTTCTACTCCGCCATCATTGAATTCATCCTCTGCACTTCAGTAATTGTCTGGTTCAGCTCAGCTTCTAAATCTGACCTCAGAAGACTACAGAGGGTAGTCCGGACTGCTGAGCGAATCATCGGTACAACCCTCCCATCTATTCAAGAATTCCTTGTATGTGTAAACATACCTGGCAATAAAGCTCATTCTGATTCTAATTCTGATTAATTATTCATTTTGATTGCTTCTGCTGCAGCATCAGAGTCTATATCTGTATTAAAAACTTTTCTCTTTCGTTATTATTGAATGTCTGTGACACAGAAATGTAGCCTACTGTGTAAGTAGACTGTTTGTGCAGAATGTTTCAAACATAAAGCTTATGCTACATGATGAGCTGCTCTGTCTGCAAGCAGGTTTAAATATTCCGAAGTGATTGTGTTTTCAAAGGTTTAATAGGCATAGCTGAATCACCGTCATTTAGGAATAAAATTGCATGTTTTAATTGAGATTGAAATCTTTTAATGATTAAACATGCATACATATGAGCCTATAGCCTATAATTTTTTTTATTTATTTTTTCATGTTTGTACCAGACCTCAAAAGTAACTCGGGTGGCCCCTGCTTCCGTGACCCATGGTATGCGGTTTAGAAATAAGGAAATAGATTTAAGTGCTTTCCAGGAAATGCATGTGTGACGAGTCAGTTGCCTCCCCCCTAATCATCATCGGCACCCCATCCTAAATCGCAACCCTTCACCAGGTTCCCCACAGGAGTGGGTCTGTGAGAGAGGACGAGTAAGGACTGGCGGCGTGTAATGGGGCACACCTGATGGAAATGGAGCCTCATCACCACCGCTGTTTAAAAGCCCAACGCGCCTCTCCTCAGGAGACCAGTCTCTTCCCCGTGCATGCACACTGGTGTCCTCATGGGTCCTGGAAGGGTCACTGGTGGAGAATGAGGGCAAGGTGGAGCCTAGACAGCACAGTTGGGAAACACCTGCTGACATCACACCCTCTCGCTCGCAAAAGTTTGTGAAAACCCGGACTGGGACGGAGGAACGACGGAGACATCCTCCCAGCCACAAAAGGGGTAAGTGACTTCTCTCTTATTGTCATTTTAGCCTGTTGACTAATCTGGTTTCTCTGTCTCTGTTCCGGCGCGGTGCGAGAGGGATAACTGCCCAGAGAGGAATCCCTGCCCCGCCCCGCCCACTCCGACCATTTGTAACCTGGTTGAGGATGGTAGCACTCCCGTTTGGACAGCGCCCTGATGACGGGGATGTCGCTTGGGGGGGGGTGTGACGAGTCAGCTGCTCCTCCCTGGTTATCATCAGCACCCCGTCCTAAATCGCCGCCCTTCACCAGGCTCCCGACTGGAGTGGGTGTGTGAGAGGAGGGGCGCTGGACGAGTCAGGGCTGGCGGCGTGTGATGGGGCACACCTAAAGGAAATGGAGCCTCATCACCGCCACTGTTTAAAAGCCTATTGCGCCTCTCCTCGAGAGACCTTCTTCCTTTCTTCCCAGTGCAAGCACACTGGTGTCCTAGTGGGTCCAGGAATGGTGCGTTGAGTGACTCCATCGCCATCAGAGATTTTTGCGGGACCCGCGCTACTGACGAGAACTGCACCCGTTTACACGGCCATCAGGCCAGGAGGTCAGGCTGTCTATCCCCATCAAGTGCCGCGGCCAGTGAGAGGGATGCAGCCACTAGAAAAAGCCACCGCCCCTCGCACCCCGGATACGCAGAGGGGAGCGGGTTCGGCCGCCAGACTCCGCCCCTTACCTGGACCCTTCCTCCATGAACACTGCCAGACCCACATGAAACCTGCAGCATGACGAGAACACCAGATCCCCTGTTTGCTTTGATCACTCTCCCCCTTTGGACACTTTATTCCCTCTTTTGTTTTATTTTCTGTTAATAAAAGCCTCTCCGATACCTGACGCCACGCCCACTGTGTCTGTCGTTTGCTCCTCCCACGACACATGGAAAAAGGCAAGGGCAACACTGCTGTTTTATTTAAGGTTATTTCATTCATAGAGTTTACACATATTTAGGTACTTCACACACTTGTTACTGTGTTTTAATATTATAGGTTTATGTAAGACAACATGATTTTCTTCTGGCTCACCGGTTCCTGCGCAGTTTTAAGGGGTCATGTGATGTTGCTTAAAAGGACATTATTTTGTGTATTTGGTATAATGAAATGTGTTTACACGGTTTAAGGTTAAAAAAAAAACATATTTTCCGCATAGACCCCTTACCATATTGTGATGCCTACTCTTGACAGAGAGCTGGTCTGGTTTTTGAGAGACGTGCAGAGATGGCAATGCAGCTGTTTGATTGGCATATAAGCCTATAAGGTTTAAACCATTGCCTTTTAAAAACACACAAATAGTAGGCATGCATGTATGATGTATGATTTTTAGTTGATATTACTCTTACCAAGCTCTGATTTCTGAAAGATCAACAGCAATGTGGTGTTTGATTTGCACTCTTTTCATTCATAAAGTTTATACATTCATTCTCTTCACACACACACAATCACGTGACTTCAGAGGTTTGTGTGCTGATCCCCTGGCCTGGAGGATCACCTGTTATCTAGCAAACACCAGACTGAGCCAGCCTCAGCTGAATATTGGTGCTGGGTTGACAGGGCTTTTCAATGCAGGTAGAGATCACAGTTTCAGAGATTAAAATATAAAACAATATAATAATATTCAATCAGATAATCTATATCTGGTCTCAAAGTTACCTCTCGTGACTTTTACCTGACTCCTACTACCTACCCATGTTTCTCCTGTGCTCCTGCGATCCCTTTGCTCAATCGTTATTTGAAAATTAAAAGACAAGGACTCTAGTTACTAACCAGCTAGTAGGTAAGCAGTGTTTAGTTTTTTGTTTTTTAGGGAAAAACAGGCTTCTACTATTAGGATATTATGACCTTTATTTATATGCATATAATTTGTTGTATTGCCTTATCTTTAAGTGAAATACAAGCAGATATTAACTGAAATTGTTTGCTGATCATGTTTTGTCTGAAATAATACATTAGTTTGCTTGTTGTCATTCAGAGGATTCAATCTTTCTCAGTCGCGCCCCCTCTATGCAGCGTATAAACACTCATTTTAATATTACACATCTGTAATGCATTTACATTTACATTTATGAGATGCTTTTATCCAAAGCCACTTACAGTGTATTCAGGCTATATATATTAAGTATATAGAATTTTTTTTAGCCGTATGTGTGTTCCCTGGGAATTAAATCCACAATCTTTTTGTGCCTTTTACGAAATGCTCTGCCACTGAGCCACATGAACAAATAACGCAATTTTACAATATTTATCAGCTTTCTGCATTGTGCAATATGCTGTCTATGTGGTTTCTAGTGAAGGAGACATTTCCTGCTGTCTGATGTGGCTGTGGTTGTGTGGAATGAATGTTAAACTTTGTTTGTTATAGCAGTTTTTTATTAAAATGTTCTTTTTTTTTTACTCAAATTTCTTCAGAATAGAAAAGCAAAAAACAATACTATTCAATTCAAGTTTCAAGTTTATTTGTACAGCACTTTTTACAATACAAATTATTACAAAGCAACTTTACAGAAAGTTTCTACAATATTTAGTAGTAGCTTATAAGTGGTGACTGTCAGTTTGTGCGCATATGACAGGATTTTTCTGAAAAATTAATACAAGACATATATGATGCAGTCACACTTGTAGCAATATTTGTTTGTTCTGTTTGTTGAGTCAGGGTTAGCATCATCTGGGGTCCTCTGAGGGTCAGCATCATCTCTTCTCAGGTGTTCTGGATCCAGACTGGAGCTTGTGTAAATCCCGTGGCAAAACATAGAAACAAATAGAGACATCATTAGCATAGTTGCTGTTCCAACAAAGTAAAATCAATTAGTTTAACCCAAGCTAAAGAATAAGAATGTACATTTGATCAGATGCAACTGCAGTCCCAATTTAAGAGATACATTATTCTAATTCTTGGCAAAAGATATGCGTTTTTAATCTAGATTTAAACAGAGAGAGTGTGTCTGAACCCTGAACATTATCAGGAAGGCTATTCCAGAGTTTGGGAGCCAAATGTGAAAAAGCTCTACCTCCTTTAGTGGACTTTGCTATCCTAGGAACTACCAAAAGTCCAGCGTTTTGTGACCTTAGGGAGCGTGATGGATTGTAGCGTGGTAGAAGGCTAGTTAGGTACGCAGAAGCTAAACCATTTAGGGCCTTATAGGTAAGTAATGATAATTTGTTACTGATATGGAACTTAATAGGTAGCCAGTGCAGAGACTGTAAAATTGGGGTTGTATGATCATATTTTCTTGATCTTGTAAGGACTCTAGCTGCTGCATTTTGGACGACCTGTAGCTTGTTTATTGAAGACGCAGGACAACCACCTAGAAGTGCATTACAATAGTCCAGTCTAGATTTTTGACTGTAGAGGAAGTAACAGTACATCCGTCTAGTTGCAAATTATAATCTACAAGATTCTGTGTAGTGTTTTTTGGTCCAATAATTAATATCTCTGTCTTATCCAGATTTAATAAGAGAAAATTATTGGTCATCCTATCTTTTACATTTTTAATACACTCTGATAGTTTAGATAATTTAGAAGTTTCATCTGGTCGCGTCGAGATATATAGCCGAGTATCATCAGCATAACAGTGGAAACTAATCCTGTATTTTCTAATAATATTACCGAGGGGCAACATGTATATTGAAAATACAAGGGGACCTAGGACGGATCCTTGTGGCACTCCATATTTACGACTCCCCATTTAAATAAACAAAATGGTAGCAATCGGACAGGTACCGAATCCTGACTGAAACTTTTCATACAAATCATTTTTTGCAGGAAGGAGCTCAGTTGAGCAGACACAACTTTTTCTAAAATTTTTGACATAAATGGAAGATTTGAAATAGGCCTATAATTTGCCAGTACACTAGGATCTAGTTTTGGTTTCTTAATAAGAGGCTTAATAACCGCCAGCTTAAATGGTTTTGGGATGTGACCTAAAGATAACGACGAGTTAATGATATTGAGAAGCGGTTCTTCGGCTACAGGTAACAACTCTTTCAGTAATTTAGTGGGTACAGGATCTAATAAACATGTTGTTGGTTTAGATACAGTGATAAGTTTGTTTAGCTCTTCCTGTCCTATATTTGTAAAGCACTGCAGTTTATCTTTGGGTGCGATGGATGAAACTGAAGTGTTAGACGCTGTAGAATCTACATTCGCTATTGTATTTCTAATGTTATCTATTTTATCAGTGAAGAAATTCATAAAGTCATTACTATTTAACGTTGGTGGAATATTTGAATCAGGTGGCGTCTGGTAATTTGTTAACTTAGCCACTGTGCTAAATAAAAACCTTGGATTGTTTTGGTTATTTTCAATGAGTTTGTGGATATGCTCTGCCCTAGCAGTTTTTAGAGCCTGTCTATAGCTGGACATACTGTTTTTCCATGCAATTCTAAAAACTTCCAAGTTAGTTTTTCTCCATTTGCGTTCAAGACTACGAGTTACTTTCTTGAGAGAGTGAGTATTACTGTTATACCATGGCACAGTACGTTTTTCTCTAACCTTTTTCAATTTGATGGGGGCAACAGCTTCTAATGTATTAGAGAAAACAGTGCCCATGTTGTCAGTCATTTCGTCTAATTCATGTGTATTTTTGGGTACAAATAGCAGTTGAGATAGATCAGGCAGGTTATTTGCGAATCTGTCTTTGGTGGCTGGAACAATAGTTCTGCCCAGACGGTAACGCTGAGACATATAGTTAATATCAGTTATATGCAGCATGCACGATACAAGGAAATGGTCTGTAACATCATCACTTTGAGGTACGATATCTATATCAGTAAGATCGATTCCATGCGATATAAATAAATCTAGTGTATGATTAAAATGATGAGTGGGCCCGGTGACATTTTGCTTGACTCCAAAAGAGTTTATTAGGTCAGTAAACGCAAGTTCTATTTAGGGGCGGAGTGGCAATCGGGATGATCGGACCGGCCGGCCGGTTGATGAATTTTCATGATCGGCCCATTATAAATTATTCATAACGGCCGTGAGAGTGGCCGGAGCGGGAGCGCGGCGGCCGGCACTGTATTTCTCAGTCATAGTTACCCCCCTGCACACTCATCTCATCTCCCCCATCATATTCTTCATACAGAACTTTCATTGT
This sequence comes from Carassius carassius, assembly GCF_963082965.1. Classification (NCBI taxonomy): domain Eukaryota; kingdom Metazoa; phylum Chordata; class Actinopteri; order Cypriniformes; family Cyprinidae; genus Carassius; species Carassius carassius. The sequence goes on from NC_081798.1 coordinate 26,755,739, forward strand.
CACAAAAAAACAAACAAAAAACGAGTATTTAATTAATTTGTTTGTTCTTAAATTAACATAGAATGGAGTAAAACCTCCTGGGAATGGGGAATTCGTTTATCCAATGAACCGATTGCAGGTCAAGTCTGTTTACAGAAATGTAGGGAGATAATGAGCGCCCCCTGCCCCCTCGTCTAATGGCATGACCCAAAAATGGCGAGACACCCTTCGCTGCAGACTGTAGCGCGGTGACGTTACGTACGTCATGTATGTACGTCACGTATGTAATTTGTTATACGCGCTTGTAATTTGCATTGCGTGATGACGTTAGTTGTTTTCGTGTCGTGCGTGCATTAAAACGATGCGCATACTTAAAAGAAAACTCTAATAAAATGTTAAAGTATTAAAGAACATTAAGGTGTAAAAAAGACGGGGAAAACAACCGTGTTTAACCATGTTTCATTTGAGGTAAAATTATACGGAATTAAAGTTTATTCTGTAATATCTGTGTAGTGTCTTACTTACAATTTAATAACATTCTGTTGCACTTTACTTCACTGTGTATATGACAAATAATATGATTATTTTTTTTTAACAATAACAATAACAATATGATTTTTTTTTTTCGCAATGCATGCAACCATCAATGGCATTACTTACATTAATAAAGTATTTCTGCTCTATTTTAATACATCTTTAATGGTTCATTTTAGGCGAAATAAGACTTTGAAAGACCAGCATTCGAATACTATATCATAAAACACGTCATAAGTGTTTGAAATCGCACACATTTGCAATGGCATTCTCTATGATTATGACCAAAGCATTATTACAATTAAAAGCAATTTTAAACGCAAATTTTTAAGAAAACAAAAGTAATATCTCATATCCACCATACCTTACGAACATCCGGAAGTGAATGAACCTGGATATGCGCATTAATGACAGTCAGTACAGCGCACAATCGTATTTACGGTAAATATATACACGTTACTGCACATGCGCGGTAAACACACGTCACATACATACGTGACGTACATACGTGACGTCGCCGCGCTACAGTCTGCAGCGAGGAGTACTTGAAAATGGCACACGCCAGACTAGAGAGAGAGAGAGAGAAAGCGCGCAAATTCTAGAAAAAAAAAATTGACAGTCAGGAAGGATTAGCATGGTTGCATAACATTTAACGATACCCCCATGGAAGGCAAGAAGAACCGCGTCAAAGCTCAATATTACCATAAAGTTGAGCCACTTTCAACTCTCGGATTGACGCTCTGGTCACTCAAAACCCAACGTCAAGGAATTTGACGTTCCTTGCAGCTGAGAGAAGCCAGCTTCCATTGAAGATGAATGACTTCCGGTAACTTTGGAAGCTCAAGTCAGCGGCGGTGTGAACGCCTCTCACGTGGCGTTGTCAAGGTAGCAATTTAACTGGATCTAAACAAATCAGTCTAACCATAGACCACGTTACCAGTAGCGGTGGCTTTCTTAATATATTTAAAATAATTTTGCAAGGGTTATGACGTTAGTAGTATATATTTTTAGCATTTTTTTTTTTTTGACCACCAAGGGCCGGTGGTTTACGAAATTTCCCGGTAGATTTTTTGGTCCCACTCCGCCCCGGTCCTAATGCATCATTTGTATTATCAACATGAATATTAAAATCTCCCATGATTAGCGTCTTATCAACTGTAACCAGAAGGTCTGAGAGGAAATCTGTTAATTCTTTTAGGAATTCTGTATACGGCCCTGGTGGTCTATACACAGTAGCCAGAGCAAGAGATACATTAGATTTATTTTGCATGTCTGACAGTGTAACATTAAGCAGAAGTATTTCGAATGAGTTAAACCTGTATCCTGTTTTCTGGGTAACATTGAGAATATCACTATATATTGTTGACCAGTCTGACGGGGCTCATGCTTATAACAGTAGTTTGGTGGAGTAGACTCATTTAGACCAAAATAATCATTTGGTTTTAGCCAGGTTTCAGTCAAGCAGAGTACATCAAAACTATTATCTGTGATCATTTAATTTGCAATAACTGCTTTGGGTGTGAGTGATCTAATATTTATGAGCCCAAACTTTAAAAATAGTTTTTGTTCATTTAATTTAAATTTTTCTGGTTTAATCACAATAAGATTTTTTCTAGATCCTACATTAAATTTATATTTTGACCCCCAGGACACTCCCAGAAAAGATTCCAATTATTAACAAATATCAGTTTCTCTTCTTTACACCATGACAGCAACCATTCATTTAAAGCAACAAGTCTACTGAATGTTTCGTGTCCTCGTCGATATGTAGGCAGTGGTCCTGACAAGATGATCGTCGCCGCTAGATGAATGCTTTTTCCACTAAGAACATCCATATTTATATAAAACTGCTTACATTTCCTATTAAATAGGGTACACAAAGACCGTTTTACATGCAAAACAGTTTAATGGTTGATTGCATATCTCCATGAAAACAGTGTTTTGTATGTATTTGCTGACTGCATTGCAAAGCTTCACTAAATTGTTTAAATTTATTTCAAAATGTTCTAAGCATTCTGGAGAACAAAGGGCAAAAATGCACACTGCAAATGGCTGATGCAATTGTTCTTCAGGGCATCATTTTTAGGCGCATTTGTAGTTATTGTCGAATTTTTCGCCATTTACAGAAACCGGCACTTTCCGGCAGGCAAATAGACTGAAGAGCCTCTTCATCATCAAAACTGAATAAATCCTTGGCTCTTATCAGACATTTTTTCTGAACCATCTTGATCAAACAGGATGCTCCAGTACAGGGCGAGATCTGTAGAGATCACAGTTTGAGAGATGACTGAATTGATATCTATACTTATAACACAACAACAACTGTTTTAACACTTGGAAAAATACAATAAATGCATGATAACAGTCAGAGGCTAATACAAATGGCTGCAAGTATAAATGGCAGCCAAGTATGCAAATGCCACAACCATTAGTACGTGTTTGACAACATTCAAAATGGCAGTAAATTTTGTTGGGCAAAAATTACAGCTACTGGATTTCAACAGCACTGAACTATGGTGAATTATTGTAAAAGTATGATTTGGATTATTACCTCACAGACACAGCCTCTCTGATACATGCTGAGGTACAACTTTTGAGCTCGGGAGAGTTTGTTCCAAGGCTTCACAAGGTCACATAAATCAAGAACGAGGCTGCCGCCCTGGACATGTCCTTAGATGGAAAAAAAACCATTATATTTTTCCTTCTAAATTAAAGGGTTCGTTCACCCAAAAAGGAAAATTCACCTTTGTTTTACTCACCCTTGAGGCATCCTAGGTGTATATGACTTGCTTCTTTCAGACAAATCCAATCTGAGTTATTTATATAACTGAGTTATATATAGTGGAAGCCGTTCCAGGACATCAGAGCTTAGAAGTGCCAGGACAATTGTTAAAAATAACTCTGATTGAATTCGTCGGAGAAAAGAAAGTCATATACACCTAGGATGACTCGAGGGTGAGTAAAACACAGCCTAATTTTCATTTTTTGGGTGAACTAACCCTTTAGTTACAGTTAGAGTAATTATTTTTTTTGTACCTAGAGATATCCTCACTAATTGAACCCTCATGTTCTGTTGTGATTCATTATTGTTTTTAGGTTTGATGTCCTGGATAATATTAGACTTTTCTTTGAGGATTTAGGATTAGTCTTTGGTCAATTAATATTGAAGTGTGTCATCAAGTTCATAAGTTTCTTTTTTGAGCTATTAAAAAGGAACTTGAGGCTTAATTGATCTGACTGGAATACAGATAAAATCTGAACAAATTATATACATGTATGCTGACTTTGTAAATGTTACAGAGGAAAAGCTGGATGTCAAACACTAAACAGCTGAGGTTTAAAAAAGAATGAGTCTTGTTGCTAAGAGATGAGCGAAAATGATGTGCTCTAAAAGTTTAATAAACAATGTGATTTTCTGTTAAATCTTTCAAATCACACAGCCCAAAACCCATCCAGACTGTAATATGGGCAAAAAATCTGGAAATAATGTGTGTAGCATATTTCAGCCTCGACTGATGTTAACAACCATCATCAGGAATCAGGGTGTTCAGTTTCGACTCAAACTCTGTCTAGAGATAATAAATGATTTTACCTGACAGCAGATACTCGTCGTTTTGCAGATTGATGCCACATGAAGTTTGAGAGGTGTAGATGACCTGAATTCTCTTCATGTTTAATGGCTTAAATTTCTGAATCAAAATAATAATATAAATTAATAATAATACACACACACACATATATTTCTTGTTGAAAAAGATTGTATTGGAAAATAATGTGTCAAGTAGACTGCATTTTCTCACCTCAATAGTTTGGATTCTGTATGCATCTAATCGAGGGAGAGTGCTGTTCACCTTTCCAATGACCTTAGCTCGAATCACTAATTGGTTAAAAAAAAAAAAGATACTTGAAAGAATGTTATGAACCAAACAACACTGTAGCCCATTGAAAAACACTGAGACATTTGTCAAAATATCTTTCTTTCTGTTGCACATGGAAAAAGTCATACAGGTATGAAATGACATGGGTGAATAAATGATGACAGAATTTTCATTTTTGTTTGAACTGTCCCTTGAAATAATTTGACACTACACAAGAAAAGATCTACTGTTACTGAAAAAATCTAATAAAAAAAGAACAGATTTCATTAAATAATGTCATATATTGTCATATACTATCATTTGGAAAAAAATAAGGTTCCATCATTTTATTTTCCATAAACCTAATGTGTAGTTCAATAACTTAAGTCACTGAACTAATGTAAATGAACTGAAATGCAAGAAATGTAAGATATTGTAACATCCTAAAGCAGCATACAATATAGAGATTTGAACACAGCGCCTGTTCGTGTTTGATTAGCTGCATGTGTTTGACGTACCTATATCAGACGCGCAGAAATGCTGTTGAGGGTGTCTCGGTAAACATCTGCATCCCTCGGTCACCTGTTCGTTCAGTGCCACAGACAAGAAGAACAGCAGCGCTAGAGTCACAGCAGCAGACATGCTCTCACTCTCACTCTCACAGTGCAAGACTAAACTAAATACTCAGGCTCTGAAGCAGACACGGCTTGCTCTCTAGATATCTCTAAATCATAGTGGACATCTTATATAGCTCTTATGGCTACCACCCATCTAAGCTCAGAAACCCCAACTCATGCACAGTCATCAGCACTCAAGTGTGTTAATGAAGAGTCCAGTTCCACATAACGAACAAAAGATTGAGCAATAAAAAAAAAAAAAAACATAAGGCAGACCATCAGGTGGAATCACATTTTCCTTGAGTAAGTAAGAGTTCATAGTACTGTGGAAACACACTGTGACTTTGAAAGCTTTATTCTCTGTCCAAAAAGAGCTTCTGTTGAAAATAAGTTGCAAAATAATTGCGTCAGACTCCCAGTGTTACACAGCTTTGGGCTGATGAGGCTGATGGATCAATCAGTTATAATGAAACATACATGACTGTAATTCCCATCACAGTACAGTTATAAGAGAACAAAGAAAGAGACAGTGTTGAAAGAGACAACATCAACCCTCAAATTGTGAAATGTTTATAAAGCAGCATGTTGCAAAGCATTGCATAAGAGACTTTCATCACACATTCTATCAATATGATGTGGCATGAAAATAAAAAGATGTTTTCCAAATATTTGCATTCTTATTTAAAGCATACGAATTATTAAGAAAGCCATATTTGTGGACATATGAAAATGTCATTAAAAAAAAAAATGTTTCACTTAATATTACATGCAATCTGTTAACAAAAGCTATTTGTTTTTATAAAACTGACATCAAACTAAACACTTAACCAATGACCAGTGGACTGTTGATATCACCATCCAAAGTCTTAATATCTACAGTGCAGCTTCTTGATATCAAATCAATTCCCAGTTCTAAAGCAAAACAATTAATCTAGCAGTTCAACCAAAATTAAAGCTTGCATTCGAGATGTTGGTGTAGGTTTTTTCTTCAGTGCAATAGTAAATATATTTTTACCTGAAACCAACACAAAATTGAAACCTCTGGCTCTTAATTATTTTCACCATTATTATCCATAATCCAGAGCCTCGGGCAAATAAAAAGATGTTCACAAAGAAATTGTTATTTTAAACAGGATCTTTTTGGTAAACTCGATGAACCAGGTTCATCAAATTGAACTGAACCATCTGAAACAGTCCCTGGCTTGAGCAACACAGATCTACTGGTTAATCAAAAACTTGAAATAAACCAAATTACATATGTATATGATACAACGGCGGATCTCGTCAGACAGACAAATCTACTTCAAGGGTATTTTAGGAGTTCAACACGCTCTAAGCGAGCTTCTTTCTGTTGGTGGAACAGCACTTCAGTGGTGGTGGTTTCCAGTATCGAGTGGGTTGCATACATCAGGCTGCACTTCCCCCTGTTTGTGTTACAGATGGCCATCTCCCCTGTGTGCTTCAGCACGTTAAAAGAGCTTTTTTCCCTAAAATAAATTCTCAATTCTCTAGCACTCCACACCTAGTCGAGCCTCCCAAGGAACATGCTGGGAGCTCTAAATGACTCTTTTTTCCGATCTGCACTTTACCCCAAACCTATCACAACTTCTTCAGCCCCAATTAGGTCCTACTGCTCGGCCCCATCGCCATATATATGCCCTAATGCATAGGGAATTGCACTTACTATGGACTTAACACTGCTTTCAGGGTCATCTTCTTACATTTCAAAACAAGCGTGTGTTCAAAATGTAAAGAAATGCTTATATTACTGCACTGGCCATCGGAGTGAATCAACCCTGTGATGCTACATGTGGTGGTACTGCAAGATGGCAGCGATTTTGCTCCAAAAGCTTTTTTCTTTAAAATGTTTACTGTATTGGATTACAAACTTCACAGTCATGGGGAAAAGGAGGCGGGAACCGGCGGACATTCAAAACTTTAGTAACAAAATAAACACAAATCAGTGCGACAGCCCCTCATGGATGACTAACTCGCACAAATAAAAACCAAACACAAACTAAAACCCAGGCCTGAACCTTTCTTGTCCTCCACTGTCGTCGCTCCTCTTTTGTAGCGGTGAGTGGTGCAGGTGTCGCTCATTTCCCAATCACTACACCGTCCTCACTCCGTTCCCACGGCTCTCAGCCCTGCCCCACTCATCACATTTACATTAATCAAATTTGTTATATATATTTTAATTTATACCCCACTCGTCACAAACCGCCATCGCCCCTCGCAGGCCGGGGGGTACTCCCGAGACTGTGCTCTAGCCCCCTCTACCTCCGGGGGGACCGCTCACGGTGGCTGCGGGACCCTGGGGGTATGACAGGCAGACAAGGCGAGAGAAAAGCAGATGGAAGGATGAGGAGCGACAGAGATGAGAGAGGGGAGAGAGGAGAAAAAAAACAGCTGTGTGAACTCTTCCGCGTTGCCTGGTGGTGGCAGACTGCTACGCCCTGCTCGATGGCACCGCGGATTCACCCCAGCGGCGAGGGATCTTTGGCAGTGCATCCCTCTTTCCTCCCAGGTTTCGGCACCAGTGTAATTATACTTCACAGTCATGGGAAGAAGGAGGCGGGAACTGGCGGACATTCAAATCAGTGAATGGCGAGTGGAGCAGGTGTCGCTCATTTCCCAATCACTCCACCAGCCTCGCTCCATTCCCACCGCTCTTGGCCCCGCCCCACTCATCACATTTACATTAATCAAATTTGTTATATATTTTTTAATTAAAATGGAAGTTATTTTCCTAAATAGTGCAAACTTGACTGACTGCTTCATTTCCACTTTAAAGTCTGCATCGCTGCAATATCTGTGAATCACGACCCTGACGGTAAGATGGTAGGGAAGCACAAGCTGGTTATCAGGTTCCTTAGGGGAGTGATAAGGTTGAATCCTCCTCGACCTCCCTCTGTACCCTCTTGGGACTTGAGTCTGGTGCTCAGAACACTACAGCAGAGCCCTTTCAAGCTAAAGTTTCTCTTTCAAGCTAATTCTGCTCCTGGTTGCATTGGCTTCAATCAAGAGGGTAGGGGACCTGCACGCATTTTTGGTCAACGAACTGTGCCTAGAGTTTGGGCCGGCTGACTCCCAGGTAACCGGTAGGAGGCTGGGTGCCATATGTAGTGACCCGTATGTGATCCCATATGTGTATTCTTCCATGGTATAGCTTTAAGCCAGTGTTTCACTGGCAGAAATTCACTGCCATCTCTACGAATGGGTTACAATTACTTCTGAATCTTCCATATGTACAGAGATCCTAATGAGCTAATCCATATGCTCGAATCCTTCCAGAAACGGATGGCTTCTGCAACGTACATCTCCTAGTGTTATCCAATCTCACTGAGTGGGTAGTGCAGTGACAACAGAGACTGGTCTTTCTGATGTGAGCCCTGGCCTGCATTCTAACAAAGGGTCACAGGAGGCTCACACAGGGCACTGAGAGGGTCAGCATCCATGGCTTTTTTTTAGGGACCCCCAATTCCTTAGTATCGACGTGATGGCGAAAATGACTGACTGAACGGGAATGTCTCGGTTACGTATATCACATCCTATCGCCACAGCTGCTGTGCCACCGCTGAGTGGCCAGGTCACTAGCTTCGGCTGACTATTTATCCACCTTGTTTTGCAACGCAAAAAAAAAGTAGGTACGATGACATACTTCCTTATAATGTGTTAAACTTTATAACAAGAAATGGCATGCAAAAACTTTTTATATTTTTTGTTTTGTTGCTAGGAGTAGACAGGTCTTCGATGCGGAATATAAAAAGCACTGAGGCATATCAGTAACATTACCGCACAGCAGAAAAGTCGGCCAAGTGCTGGTACATAAAACAGCAAGTGAACTAATGTATTTAAAAGCAGACGTGAATCCCTGTAGTTATGTGATTGCATTGAGGATTTAGGTAACTGGTAAAATCTGTGAAATCACTTACTTTTTTTTTCGTCCTTATCTGTAAACTGCTTACTATACAGTGCAGAATTAGGCAATGTAGAATTGCATCTAAAAAAAGTTATAACTAAAATATATGCGTGTACTTTTTATATCTACTTTTTATTTTGGATGCAATTAATCATTTTACAGTACTATTCACAATGTTTTCAATTTGTTTCATGAATTTTGAAAAGAAAAATTGACAAATTGACCATTATTCACCTAGCATTGCTAAACTATCATTTTCAGTGTGTGTGTGGTGGGGGGCTTATAAAACTGCACCTTGACATTTTAACTGTGTGTTTGTGTGTGCATATATAAAGGAGAAAGAAATAATATAAGATTTAAAAAATATTTGTGTAAAAACTGTATATTTAATGGTAACACTGAATAATTCCAAACAACTAAACAATGTATACAAAATTACTAAACCATTCTAAATTTCAAATAAAATGACATGGGTTGTAGACACATGTGCTCCTCCTCAAAGCATTCAGCAAGATCTCCTCGAAGTAAATTCAACTTCAGCTTCATCATGGTCGTCGGAATTTGATCCATTATGTGCACCTTAAAATAGGAAGTGTAGAATTTAACAGTGTACAATAAAAAGCTAGTGTCATTCTTGAGAAGGCAAGGGATCTTCACTGTGGAACTGTGTTGCCATGTGTAACATTATTTTATCCCCTGAGGCATACGTTTGTTCTGTCAATGCCTGGACTTCAGGCATCACTGTACTGAAGTCTCAGTCTGTACATTGTCTCAGTTTGGTGGTCTCATGGTCACCTTGCTCATCATCTGCAAAACATAACACTGAAGTCAGTCAGATGCTCAGGAGAAACTGATAAATTCTCCAACCTCTATTTACAAAAAGTAGTGAAGTATTTTGTACATGGCACCATGGTGTTCCAGTCACAGTACAGTGGTACTTTATTAAATACAATCACAGTACCTGGCTTTAAGTGTGTCACGAATGCACACAGGAAACGAGAGATCCAATTGCAGTGTTTTAATAGGATAATCCACAAAAATCATAATCCAAAATCAGGCAAGAGGTCATAACACAAAATCAGTACAGAAACAAGAAAAGCACAATGGAACACGAGAAAGCTGGGTGACGGAAAACAAGGACTCCATGAAACAGATAGAAAACAGACCGGTCTATATAGATAGGTGAAGACGATGAAAGTGGAGACAGCTGAGTGCAATTAGCAGGTGTGCAATTAACAGTGATGAAAGGGACAAAGGCTTGTGGGAAAATGTAGTGCCTGCAGTGGGGTGACTATGGGGAAGTGAGACCACTAGTGGACACCCAGGGAAACACAGACCAGACACTGTGACGAAGTGTCAGTTCACCCAAAAATCAACATTTTCAAGATATACTCAACCTCGAGTTGTTCTAAACCTGTATAAATGTATTTGTGAGTCCGGTTATGGCAGCCATGTAGGAAGACCTGTTGCTAAGTTCACAAAAAAGCTCTCCTGCTCACTTATAGTCTCAAATAGAAGAAGTTTTTGAGGTGTGATGCCTAGCTCGGTAAAGTCACAGAAGGGGAAGAGTGGGACAACCAGACAGTCGAGCCTATTTGACTGTAGTCTTCGTGACGTAGCAACCAAGGCTAATCAGGTAATGACTACGCAAACTGAAAATGAATATGAACCACCAGGTACCAAAGCTGATCAAATACTGGCAAAGTTAGGCTCAATGGAAACAGGGTTCACCTCTAGGCTTGATAGACTGGCAGCAAGTCTACAAGATGTGAAAAAGGAGATTAGTGACTGCAATGAACGCATGTCCCATGCGGAGGAGCGCATTTCCACCGCGGAAGACGAGCTAATTAGCTTGCAAGCTAAAGTCAATGATACAATGACACTTTTCCATCGTGCGGAACTACGTAAACTGGATATTCGCCATGGAGTGTCACACCCTGCGACCCTGCTGGTGACTCACGAGGGCAAAACTCGTTCTTTTAAAACCCCTGCTGAGGAACACATTTTTCTCAGGAGAATACAGGAACCAGGATGAAGAAGAGACAGGATACCAAGATGATAGAGCCAATTAATGTGATATGTGATTTGTTGTAAGTACGACACAAATAACCATAACAAGCCCATTTTTATTTTTATTTTACTATTTTATTTCACTTAATAACTGACACGTAATTATTCTGTACTAAAGTATTTACAAAAGTGTATTATACAGCATGACTGTGTACTTCTATTCAACAGTGATCATAAGATGTCATATTATTATGAGACAAATGAAGGTGTTGTTATCATATAACAAGTCGAGTGTTAATCGAAGTGGGCAGGAGTTATAAGTTAATACCTGTTAGAGTGTAGCAGCAGCAGTAGTAATTGGAGTAGGTCAGAACAAGAGAGTGGTTTGACTGATCCTCACTGGAGACCAACAGCAGGGTGGGGGGGGGGAGAGGTGGGTTATGCTAGTTCAGAGTGTTGGATGTTTGTTCTAATATCCCAGTTTGTTATGCCTATAAGCAAGGATAGTTTTACATTGCAAAGCAACCTGGTAAAATTCTATTTTTTTTATTTTTTATTAGTTTTGTCTCAAGAAGTGAATCTTAATTTTATTTCATGGAACTGCAGAGGTCTGCAACGTCTTCAAAAGATAAAACAGGTTATGAATAAATGGAAAGAAATGAATGCTAAAATTGTACTGTTGCAAGGAACTCATCTCATTGATGATAGTATAAGGGTGAGAAGGAGCTGGAAGGGCACTGTGTATGCAGCATCGTTTACATCTCAAGCTAGAGGGGTTATGACAATAATTCATGAGTCGGTTCCATTTAAAATAAAAAATATTATTAAAGATAAAAGGGGAAGATTTCTAATACTTCAAGGATCTTTGTTATCAGTGTTGGGAAGGTTACTTTGGAAATGTAATAGGTTACAGATTACAAGTTACCCTGTTTAAAATGTAATAGTAGTGTAACTTTTTCAATTACTTTATTAAAGTAATGTAACTAATTACTTTTGAGTACTTTTTGATTACTTTTCTAAATTTGTGAAAATTAAAGAATAATAAATAAAAGCATATACATCAACTCAAATACAGTTATCTAATAAGCATGTGACGTATTCTGTGTAATAAACTCCTGAAACATTGGTGTTTTTTTAAACTGCTGTCTCTGTATATGATGATAGTTTTCTCAAAATAAGTAAAATGCACATGAAGTGACACAGAGCAGTTCTAGAAATTATGTTTATGTGCTCGTGTACTCCTATATTGAGGCAGCAGAGGTTGAAAACACGGCGAGCTTCAGTAGGCCTATGTGTAGTAAATGAAACCATGTCTTTGCCATTAATTTACAAGAGGGGCTGACTGGGAAAAAAAATCAGACTGGAAAATTCAAACTCATACAAACAAATTCATGGACAAAACTATTTTTTGTATGGACCTGACATAAAAAAGGTTTAAATCTTTAATTTGGGGACATGCAAAATAATTAAAAGTTCTCTCCTGAACTGCACCTTCACTTCCATTTTTCTCTTCAGTCTCTTTATTTTGCCCTGTTATCCATCTCTCTCATGACTTTAATACTCAAGATTGAACAAAACTATACTTTACAATACAATACTCTACAATACTACAATATCTTTATAGAAAAATCCTAATACTGTACACGAGTCATGTTTTTCCCTTACAAAAAATTACCATGCTTTTATCAGCCTATATAAAAGTAAAATAACCTTGTTTTTTTTTTTTTGTTTTTTTTTGCAAATGGATTTGTATTTATTTTTACATAAATACATTTGTAAAATAATTTTACATTTTTGGTTATCACAGTTAAACAACAGTAGCCAT